>NC_050069.1:180904124-181207154 GCF_009764565.3 Dermochelys coriacea
CCATGTATGTGCATCGCAGCAGGGAATGCTGCTCACAGTCACTGCTGAAATGACTCAGTGATTCTGGACAGCCACAACAGTGTATTTAAAGCATAAAAACTGATTTACTTCTGAGACCATGCTAGGAACTGATGCACAAGGCTGCCAGAGGAAGCCATTTGCAGTGTACAACAAGAAGTTTTATTGTCCTACAAACCCCTGGAACTATGCTGCATATTCTTGACTGGCATCTTATTTATTAACTATGTGTATATATATATCTCCAGATAGAACGCATTCCTATAACAGAAGCTTGCGTGACACAAGGTTAAATCAAGCCCTTTTTACTAGATTTCTATTCCTTCCACTAAGAACTGTCATGTTCTAAACCAGGGGTGGGCAAACTTTTTGGCTCGAGTGCCACATTGGGGTGCGAAACTGTATGGAGGGCCAGGTAGGGAACACTGTGCCTCCCCAAGCAGCCTGGCCTTCACCCCTATCCGCTCCCTCCCACTTCCCGCCCCCGACTGCCCCCCCCCAGAACCTCCGACCCATCCAACCCTCCCCCCCACTCCTTGTCCCCTGACTGCCCCCTCCCAGGACCCCCCACCACTAACTGCCACCTCAGGACCCCACTCTCTATCTAACCCCCCCGCTCCCTGACTGTGCCCCCCCGAACCTCTGCCCTATCCAACCGCCCCCTGTTCCCCGTCCCCTGACCGCCCGCCCGGGACCCCACTCCCTATCCAACCACCCCCCTGCTTCCTGTCCCCTGACTGTCCCCCCGGGACCCGCATCCCCTTATCCAACTCCTGGTCCCGGTCCCCTTACCATGCCGCTCAGAGCAGCATGTCTGGGAGCTGTGCAACCCGGCCAGAGCCAGAGATGCTGCCGCGCTGCCCTGCATGAGCGGGCAGCCCCACCACTCAGTGTTGCCCGTGTGGTGGCATGGTTGCGGGGGAGGGGGGACAGCAGGGGAGGGGCTGGGGACTAGCCTCCCCGGCCAGGAGGTCGGGGGCTGGGCCTGTGGGCCGGATGTGGCTCGTGGGCTGTAGTTTGCCCACCTCTGTTCTAAACCCTAAATATAACTGTGCCTTCACTTTCATGTATTTCAAGCTTTCATACCTCTCCAAATTTCATAATGATCAGGTACATTGAAGTATAAAACAGTTCCAGGCAATGCTTTTTAGGTCTGCCAGGTCTATTGCTATCAATACAGACAGGGCTAGCATCCTTATAAAGACAGTCCACACATTAACATGCTTCTATCAAAGGAGTACATGAGAGAACATGTATAGCTCTAATGCACTGCTGCTGTAAGAGTAGGAGAAATCTGGATATCTGCTATGATTTACTGAGTATTCTGTACAATAATATTCTAGTAGAGCAGACAGAGGTACTTAAGGAAAATACAATACTGAAATTAGAGAACCTTTCAATCTACTTATCAGAAAGCTCGTAGTTGAGCAAATAAGCATTGAGCAAAGAATGCATTTCAATAAAAAAATGTTTTAAACCAGTGCAGTACCACTGCCTCTTGTTTTTCTTATTTTTTGTCCCTAATTCTATTTATTTATTTAATTTTTAAATTGTACTTGTGAATTCCAAGGTTGTGAAAGAAGTTGGCACTGACATCCTGGCTCTTTATTTATTCACAGAACAAGTAGAACACTGGAAATGGCAGTACAACCCTCCCCACCCAGCACCGTGGATATATCTTAATACTGGAGAAGCCACCTCTCTAGACAGGCAATGTGAACTCTGTATCCACTGAACTTTTGGCCCCTCAGAGGTGACTGTCATCCAGGGCAATAATTAGATAGTGATTTTTCTCCAGTGATGTGTACATTCATCACTGGGTGATGGATTGAGACCCATCAACTTGAATCTAGGCCTCTAGGCAGTTGTCATAGTACAGTAATAACTGTGTCACTGTATATCTGTTCTGGATTTGAACTCCATGCTTAGTGGCTAGTTAAAGGTTCCCTATCCAGTTACCTACCCTGCATCACTGAGTGACCAATCACTAACATTCTAAGCTTGCACAGGAAGAACATGAGACAGTTCATATGGAGAAATTCCTGTACATAAGTTCGTTAGAAGTTCAATGTAATCAGGAAGACAAACAAAGTGGTTCAGTAAAAAGCTCAGACTCAGATCCATGCTGCAGATAATGCAAACTGGGATTTTGCCTTTCCCTGGCATATACTGCAGCACAAGATACTTAATATGTAAATTACTTTCATTATTTCTCTAGATGCTTGTAACCTTCATAAAGCATTTAATTTCTGATCAGCGGCAACACGAATACTTAAGATGGCTGCTGATTCTACCTATTTACTGGTTCATTTGTAAAAATGCTACTTGTAGAGTTCAGTAGATAATTTGACTTTCCATGGCTAAAAGTGAGAGATGATGAGCCAAATGTATCATTACAATTGCCACTCCCATTACTGGTCTCTCTGTTATTGCAAACTCTCCCACGGCGCTATTCTGGTTCCTTGCTATACTAAAGCCCATTAGAATTCCTCCAACCTGCCATGTGTTCTTCTTTAAAACTGAATGTACTCAGTTAGACCAAAAAAGTGTTTACATGACGAGAGAGATCAGTTTCCTTCATCCAACTAATTTATAGGGCTGTAATCGTCCTATTCAGCAGCCCAGGACCAACATGAAGCATCTTTATTATAGAATTAAAATAGACCACAGTTTCCTAGTCTTTTCCACAGCACCTCACTGTTTTCTGCTAAGGCTATGTCTACACTGCAATAAAAGACCCACACTATGGCTGAGGTTCACCCAGGTCAGCTGACTTGAGCTCGGACTGTGGGGCTAAAAATTGGAGTGTAGATGTAAGCTCTGAGACCCCAAGGTGGGGTGGGTCTCAGAACCCAGACTCCAACCCACGCTTGAACATCTGCAATTTTTGGCCCCACAGCCCAAGCTAGAGTCAAATGACCTAGGCTCTGAGACTCAGTGCTGAGGGTTTTTTATTGCAGTGTAGATGTACCCTAATATTATCTCACTGTAATGGCTACAATCCATTAGCTGGGAAGTTCTTTAATAAGCCATTTCCTTCTATTCCTTCCAAGTTAAAAAAAGGAATCCAAAACAACATTTATCTGTGGCTCTTTGTCCACCTTCAGCTTAGAAATGTCGTGTCTTTACTGGGAGCTCAGTGCTTTTGAAAATCAGGTCACTTATTCAGGCACCTACATGTGGACTTAGGAGCCCAATTTTAGGCACTTAATTTAAAAATTCTTGGCCTAAAGCACCAATCCTGCAAACACTTAAGTACCTTCACAACTCTACTCATGTAAAGTTATTCACGTGGTTATATACTTGCAGGACTGGGGCCTAGTTCAGGAAAGAGAACATAGCTCTTTGGTAAGCAGGGGTAGAGTTTGGAGGTATGACTGTAGATACATGGTTCTGGGAGATGAGGTTTGAGGCACACTGTCAAGGCAGCATGAAGAAGCTTGTGTTTCTGCAACCTGTGCCATAGCTATCTGCACCACACTAGTTCCGTGAATACACAGAGCATGATCAGGGATGTCAAGCCAGCCATCAATTAATACATCACACTTTTTTTTCCTCTAAAGCAGCCAACCTCAGTGTAACCTTGGAACAGTGTAACTTATTGGACAGCCAATAATGACTACCTCTTACTACTGCACTGATTGCAGTGCAAGTCTGGTATAGAGCAATGATGTCCAATCATTTCTGCTTTCTACACCAGGCTATTTATTGGTCCCAGTTTGCTATCCAGCAGCTAGATAAATTGATCTCAATTCACTCTGCAGTGCTATAAATCCTGGTTCAGTGATTAAGCTTCTCTAGAAGCCTTATACTTTCCACTAGTCAGCACACAAGCCTGACTAAAGTTAACAGACAGAAATGCCACTTGATTTTTCTTCTCTCTGGTGCATATTGCAGTATACAGCTATACTCAGTCACCCTCACCTAAATATCATGGGCATAATATAAAGCCATTCATCCACAAATAAGCTACATTAAGTAGTAGTAAAGCATCCACCTTGAACCCACAAACGTCTCCCCCTCACACACAAAACCCCCACAAACTACTTTTGAGGTAAGGCCCTGTAACTGTGTTTCAGCCCAGGGTCTGTTATGGGATGTATGGGAGTGGAGAGCAGCAACTGTACACACTGACGTGACACAACAAGGACTGAACCAGAAATAAAAAAAATACAACTTGATTTAAAGAGCAACAGTTTTGTAGCATCGGGGCGGTATCAACTCATATGGACCATAGCACAGAGGGGGATCTGGAACGCACATTCCCCTGTGGGTTCTACAAGCACAGAGGAAGCGTCTGAAACATTTTTCCTTTTCTCTTTTTCCATTTCACTTATTACATGGCTCTTTGGTATCTTGTGCTGCCCTCACAGTTCCCTACCTTCCCCACCCTTTACTTCTGGACTACAGCCAACAGAGTCACAGACTGTATCTCTCACTCTCCTGCTCCCTCCATGACTCTTATACTACAACAAACAAGGAGATTTAATTTTGTAGGGCTCAGGGACATTATATTGTGGGCCTGATTCACACTGGATTAATTTCATTGATTTCAATGGAGTTGCAGCGCCATTAACTGGAATAGCACAGGGATGAATCGTGTAGAAAATACACATGTGCATGCATGAACATAAAGAGGGAGAGATCAAGACTAAGAAGAGCAAACTTCTTCCAGACATTCCAAACGTGAGTGAGAAATGCTCAGAAAAATGTCTCAAAACATTACTGGGAATCTAAAGCTAGCCACTAATGGGCTGGAACACTTCAAGAAACTTTGGGAATAGGGATCTCCCATTAAGCCTATTTGGAACTGCGCATTCCTGAGTACTTTCCAAGGCAGGCAATATTCAAACTCCTCAGCAAATTAGTTTATTGACATGCGTGCACATAACTCACTTCCTAAAGTAAATAGAGGACTCCAGGTCCAGCAACTGGTAAGAGAATGCTCATCAGTATGGGTGCTTCATAAGCCAAGCTGCTATGGAGTTGGAGGAAGAATGGAGAGGTGAGGGGCCAGTGAGGAATGAGAGGATCAGGGGTTAAAATAAGAAAGGACGCAGCTCCCCTTTCTCTGCTTAAAGCAGGTGAGCTCCCACTCCTCTCCATGACTTGGGAGAGCACTGCCCCCTAGGTGCCTCTCCTCTCTGCCCAAAGGAAGACTCATCAAGCAGGGGAGAGTGAAGTGAGAGAAGCAGATGCCTGGATGGGGAGTTTCTACAGGTTCTGGCCTTTTCTGCCAGGGACTGGAGCAGCAGCAGCACTTGAGAGGAAAGCACCTTATATTATTTTCCTCTAAAGCAGGGCTGTCTGTCGGCCAGCTCTCCCATCCCTCCAGAGGAAGAAGATAAGACATCACCTAGCTCAACTTCCCTTTACATAATATCTCCCTTTCCAAAAGGTCTTTTATATCTTATAAAATATAGGAAGTTGCATTGGGAATCTCTAGTATTTCTCTGGAAAACTCTGATGTTAAAATAAATGAAAACAATACAAATTCTCCATCCTGGTCAAAATTGGGGCAGGGAGTTCTAGGGATGTGCAGTCAGAGCCAACAGCATATGCTGCAGACATTTTTGTTTCCTAAGCCCTGGAAGTTCTTGGGGACATTTCTTCTCATGTGCTCATTCTCTTTCTCTTTCCTATGTCTGTTCACTACACACTGATGCAAAGCCATGGTACTGACACCTGTGATGATACTTACCAAAACTGATTAGTCTGCTCTCTGATCTAACTCTACTTTAATCATTACGGAAGGCCTCCCAAGACCATCAGCAAATTTGCAGGTATAAGGGATTTTTGCTGTGTAGGAGCAAACTTTTGTTCCCCTTTGATGCAGGTGGCATAAAAGTATAATACTGCAGATCAGCAAATGAAAATGCTGATACCTATTCCCTTCTCTAACTAAAATACATAAAACGTCACTTTTAATGTCTTTGTTTTCAGTTCACAGTTGACAAATACCAACCCAAAAAATGCCACTAAGTCTATTCATATTAAATTACTCCTGGGGGAATTCTGCGCCACTGCGCAATGCAGAATTTCGCAGAATTCCCTGTTTCCCCTGCAGAATTTCTGGCTGCCACTAGGGGCCGCTGGACGCTGCAGAGCCCATTTCACAGTGAGTGGAGCACTCAGCCTGGTGGGGCTGGAGGCTGCAAGCTCTTTGATCCTCATTATCCCAGGGATGGGAGAGGGCCTGGGAGACGCAGCTCTGACAAAGGGCAAGGACAGTAAAGAAGTTGGGGGAAGTTAGGCTCTGGGGGAGGCTGATGTCTGGGTCGGGGGCTACCCTGTGGCTCAGCTCTGTGGGAAGGGAGGGCTGGTGTCTGGGGGCTGCCCCACAGTGGGGCTCTCGTGGGATGGGAGTGCAGGGGTCTGGGCGCCCCACATAGCCCACTCCTGCACTCCACAACTGGAACTGGATTGTTGTAGGGGTTTCTTCAACTTTCTACTCCAGGGGGAATCTTTTTGGTATTGTTTGTATTGTTGACAGGTATTTTGAAATAAATTACTAAAATAATTGAAACTGGAGTGATTATATTGTGTTATTTTGACAAATAAAATATGCAAAATTTTAAAATATTGTGCGCAATTTTTTTTATTTTTGGGGCAGAATTTTTATTTTTTTGGCGCAGAATTCCCCCAGGAGTAATATTAAACCCTTATAACAAAAAAAAAGGTGTCTTATTTGTCCCTACTATAGTACATATTGGCTTCCTATTACATTTAACTAGCGACATTAACCCCTACTTAAAACTAGCTTACAGTATTTAGAATAGTTCTGTAATTTGGGAAAACATGCTGTGTATTATTTGTGGTATTAATATTTTTAACCTTCAGGGCACATCAGTTTTCTCAGGGTTTTGTCAGATAAGATGGGCTAGGAAGGGTGTGTGTATGTATGTATGTGTGTGTTTGATTTTTATTGAGTCATTTACATTGGGTTTGGGCAAATCATTTAACTGACCCTGCGTAATCAAAATCTGATCATGGGAAGAGAAAAGGCCAAGATTTAAACAAAAGATTAGAAGCTCATAAAATGAAAGGTGACTGAGTGTTTCCAAATATAGAACTATATTATACTGCAGGTTGGCCTTTCACTTTCGCTCCCTTTCTTGGATCTTCTGAATCACTTCCCGCCTGAATTGTATTTAGTAGCTCCAGAAACTCCACCTTTTCCAATCCATAATCCTGCCTCTCTGCACCAATGGAAAGACTAACTAAACCCTTAATTAAATGATACTAAGGATGTTTTGGAAAGGGCACATAAATGTGATCAATGTTTTACCACCATTCCTCCACTTGTAATGATTATTATCAATACAATTAGTATTAAGGCAGTGTTGGGAATTAACTGGAGAATTAGTTCTGTGCTCTTGCAAAATGGCTTTAAACTTGGGAAATAATCAAATGTAATTTCAGGATATTTGCCTCCCTGACTCCCAAGAATGCCTGAGCCATATGCAAATACCTCTTTCAATGTTAAAATCTGCATCCTTCTCTCACCTACTCTCAAATTTTTAAGGCAATATTACTTGGATTCCATTGTCCTATTTGCACATTTCAATTCCTCAAGGAGAGATAGGCATGTGAGTTTAAAATCCTACAGAGGATACTTTGTCCTCACCCACAACTGTTTCACATTTAGGGACTATATATATCCCTTCAAGTCAGCGGCACTGCTATGGGTACCCGCATGGCCCCACAGTATGCCAACATTTTTATGGCTGACTTAGAACAATGCTTCGTTAGCTCTCGTCCCCTAATGCCCCTACTCTACTTGCACTACATTGATGACACCTTCATCATCTGGACCCATGGAAAAGAAGCCCTTGAGATATTCCACCATGATTTCAACAATTTCCATCCCACCATCAACCTCAGCCTAGACCAATCCACACAAGCGGTCCATTTCCTGGACACTACAGTGTTAATAAGCGATGGTCACACAAACACCACCCTATACCGGAAACCTACTGATCCCTATACTTACCTACATGCCTCCAGCTTCCATCACATGATCGACTGTCTACGGCCAAGCTCTACGATACAACCGCATTTGCTCCAATCCCTCAGACAGAGACAAACACCTACAAGATCTCTATCAAGCATTCTTACAACTACAATACCCACCTGCTGAAGTGAAAAAACAGATTGACAAAGCCAGAAGAGTACCCAGAAGTCACCTTCTACATGACAGGCCCAACAGAGAAAATAACAGAACGCCACTAGCTGTCACTTTCAGCCCCCAATTAAAACTTCTCCAGAGCATCAAAGATCTACAACCTATCCTGAAAAATGATCCCTCGCTCTCACAGATCTTGGGAGACAGACCAGTTCTAGCTTACAGACAGCCCCCCAACCTGAAGCAAATATTCTCCAGCAACCACACAACAAAAACACGAACCCAGGAACCTATCCTTGCAACAAAGCCCAATGCCAACTCTGTCCACATATTTATTCAAGTGACACCATCATAGGACCTAATCACATTAGCCATGCCATCAGGGGCTCGTTCACCTGAACATCTACCAATATGATATATGCCATCATGTGCCAGCAATACCCCTCTGCCATGTACATTGGCCAAACCAGACAGTCTCTATGCAAAAGAATAAATGGATACAAATCTGACATCAGGAATCATAACATTCAAAAACCTGGAGGAGAACACTTCAACCTCTCTGGCCACTCAGTAACAGAATTAAAGGTGGCAATTTTGCAACAGAAAAGCTTCAAAAAGAGACTCCAACGAGAAACTGCTGAGCTTGAATTAATATGCAAACTAGATACTCTTAACCTGGGTTTGAATAGAGACTGGGAGTGCCTGGGTCATTACACATATTGAATCTATTTCCCCATGTTAAGTATCCTCACACCTTCTCGTCAACTGTCTAAATGGGCCATCTTGATTATTACTAGAAAAGTTTTTTTCTCCTGATGATAATAGCTCATCTTAATTAATTAGCCTCTTAGTCCACCTTTTCATGTTCTCTGCGTGTATATACCTTCTTACTATATGTTCCATTCTATGCATCCGATGAAGTGGGCTGTAGCCCATGAAATCTTAAGCTCAAATAAATTTGTTAGTCTCTAAAGTGCCACAAATGCTCCTCTTCTTTTTACTGGACTTCAGCACACTTGTTCAAATAGAGCTCCACAGAGCAATCATGTGTTCTGGTGGTCTGACACATTATTTGGCAATGTCTGAAACTAGTAAATATTGGTCAAGTGTTATAGAAATAGGATAGAGTCATTGGTTACCGGCTGAATCAGCATACAGAACTTTGAAGTCTTTTATAAAATTGAACACTCTTCTCTTTGGTTGTGACAAAAAGACTGACCCTCAGACGGTGGGTCCTAGTTTTAAGAGACTAATAGTTTGACATGACAGTTGTGTTTCACAGAAGAACCTTATTCATAAGACTTAGGACTGGTCTACACTTAAAAATTAGATGGACCTAGCTATTTCGCTCTAGGCTGTGAAAAATTTCGTGCCCTGAGCACCATAGTTAGTCAACCTAACCCCAGTGTAGATGCTGCTAAGGCGATGGAAGAATCCTTCCACTGACCTAGCTACTTCTCGGAAAGTGGATTTACTACATTGAAAGATTTCAGAGTAGCAGCCGTGTTAGTCTGTATTCGCAAAAAGAAAAGGAGTACCCGTGGCACCTTAGAGACTAACAAATTTATTAGAGCATAAGCTTTCGTGAGCTACAGCTCACTTCATCGGATGCATAATGCGATGAATTATTATGAATTATGAACCCTAATAAATTTGTTAGTCTCTAAGGTGCCACGGGTACTCCTTTTCTTTTTACATTGAAAGAAAAACCCCTCCTGTCAATATAGAAGCATCCACTCTATGGTTCCACAATGGCACAACTGCAGTGCCAAAGTGGTGTGCTGCTGGCAATGTAGACATGGCCTAAGTGGCAAAACTTAGAAGCACTGAAATGGGGGAAAAGTGACTCTCTATTGTATATAAAGGAAAACACAAATGAGAGTTATTAGATAGCATGCAAATGAGAGGTGCTGCAAAATTACAACTGAGGAATTGTTGGGAGAGCAGGGATGGGGGGAGGAACTGTGGAGAAATCCAGGACTGTGTTTTGGTAAAGAGAATGTTTCTACAGTGTATTTTTTAATTTTTACTTATAGTTTGTATTATTATTTTTAAACTTCAATAAAGACATTTATATAAAAGGATAAAAAAAGTGCATTGTAAGAGTAGTTGGGCTAAGATCCTCAAAGACAATTGACTGGTTAAGTCCCACTGAAATCACCTATTGGGCATTAGGTGCCTAAATACCTTTGAGGATCCAGGCCTTACAGACTAAAAAATGAAATCTGTAAGTTTACAGTATGTACATTTTAAGGACTTTTCTCCCCCTCCTCACAAAAATCAAAAGCAGTTTATTGGAGTATTACATTTAAGGTTAATTCTGCAGAGTCATTTTTGAACCACTTTAGTCACCTTTAATGAAACACCAATAAGACATCAGAGTTAGCGTTCATTGCAGCATGTGGGAAACTGGCTGCATGACTCACTACCTCTAATGTATGTAAGATAATTCTATCTGTCTACAGCCAAGCTCTACGATATAACCTCATTTGCTCCAACCCCTCAGACAGAGACAAACACCTACAAGATCTCTAACATGCGTTCTTACAACTACAATACCCACCTGCTGAAGTGAAGAAACAGATTGACAGAGCCAGAAGACTACCCAGAAGTCACCTACTATAGGACAGACCCAACAAAGAAAATAACAGAACGTCACTAGCCATCACCTTCAGCCCCCAACTAAAACCTCTCCAACGCATCATCAAGGATCTACAACCTATCCTGAAGGACGACCCATCACTCTCACAGATCTTGGCAGACAGGCCAGTCCTTGCTTACAGACAGTCCCCCAACCTGAAGCAAATACTCACCAGCAACCACACACCACACAACAGAACCACTAACCCAGGAACCTATCCTTGCAACAAAGCCCATTGCCAACTCTGTCCACATATCTATTCAGGGGACACCATCATAGGGCCTAATCACATCAGCCATACTATCAGAGGCTCGTTCACCTGCGCATCTACCAATGTGATATATGCCATCATGTGCCAGCAATGGCCCTCTGCCATGTACATTGGTCAAACTGGACAGTCTCTACGTAAAAGAATAAATGGACACAAATCAGACATCAAGAATTATAACATTCAAAAACCAGTCGGAGAACACTTCAATCTCTCCGGTCACTCGATTACAGACCTGAGAGTGGATATCCTTCAACAACAAAACTTCAAATACAGACTCCAAAGAGAGACTGCTGAATTGGAATTAATTTGCAAACTGGATACAATTAACTTAGGCTTGAATAGAAACTGGGAATGGATGAGTCATTACACAAAGTAAAACTATTTCCCCATGTTATTTCTCCCCCCCCCCACCCTACCCTTCACTGTTCCTCAGATGTTCTTGTTAACTGCTGGAAATGGCCTACCTTGCTTGTCACCATGAAAGGTTTTCCTCCTCCCCCCCCCCCGCTACTGGTGATGGCTCATCTTAAGTGATCACTCTCCTTACAGTGTGTATGATAAAACCCATTGTTTCATGTTCTCTGTGTGTGTATATAAATCTCCCCACTGTATTTTCCACAAAATGCATCCGATGAAGTGAGCTGTAGCTCACGAAAGCTTATGCGCAAATAAATTTGTTAGTCTCTAAGGTGCCACAAATACTCCTTTTCTTTTTGCGAATACAGACTAACATGGCTGCTACTCTGAAACCTGTAAGATAATTGTCGCAGTTCACTAATGATTTTGTCCAGCAGGTACTTAGAGCAAAAAAAGAATAGAAGCAGGGATCAAAATACTTCTCATTCCTCATTAGCTAGATTGCTCCTGTTTTCAGAGTAATCACCAAACACAAACAGTCTAAGTCACACTAGCCAGGTCCCATCTTTTTTTTTTTTTTTTTTACGCCTCACAGACAGGAGTAAAAGTAAGTTAGAGGATTTACCAGTACGCCGGAGTCTTGAGCAGGGGGCATGGCCTCAACTGGAAGAGGCAGGGCCTTAAATCCCTGGGCCCTTTAAATCTTGATTTAAAGGGCCAGGGCTCCAGCTGCGGTAGTGGTGGCTGGGAGCCAGGGGACCTTTAAATCACCCCCGAGCTACCAGCTGCAGAGGCGGCTGGGAGCCTCAGGGCTCGGGGGCGATTTAAAGGGTCCATGGCTCCAGCTGCTGCTACCGCAGCAGAGCCCCGGGCCCTTTAAATCACTGAGGAGCCCTGGGGGCTCCCGGCTGCCACTGCTACACCAGGGCTCTGGCAGAGCTTTAAAGGGCCTGGGGCTCTGCTGTGGTAGCAGCTACCGGAGCCCCGAGCCCTTTAAATCCCTGCCTGAGCCCTGCTGCCTGAGCCCTAGGGTAGCGGTGGCCGGGCTCCATTGGGGATTTAAAGGGCCCCGGGGCTCCAGCCGCTGCTACCGCCCAGACCCTTTAAATGCCCGCTGGAGCCCCACCGCCGCTACCCCAGGGCTTTGGCAACAACGCTCCAGCGGGGATTTAAAAGGGCCGGGGTGGTAGCAGTGGCTGGAGCTCCGGGATTCTTTAAATCCCTGTCAGAGCCCCCACACCCCTACTGCAGGGCTCAGGCAGCAGGTCTAAGGTGGGAATTTAAAGGGCTTGGGGCCCAGTCGCCACTATCGCCCCAGCCCTTTAAATCCCCTCCGGAGCCCCACCACCGCTACCCCAGGGCTTCGGCAGCAAGGCTCAGGAGGGGATTTAAAGGGCTGGGGTGGTAGCAGTGGCTGGAGTTCCAGGGCCCTTTAAATCCCCGCCAAAGCCCCGCCATTGCCGCTACCCCAGGGCTCAGGCAGCAGGGCTCAGGCAGGGATTTAAAGGGCCCCGGGGCAGTAGCGATGGCTGGAGCTCCGGGGCCCTTTAAATCCCTGCCAGAGCCCCGCGACTGCCGCTACTCCAGGGCTCAGGCAGCAATGCTCAGGCCAAGATTTAAAGGGCCCCGGGGGGGAGGGTAGTGGTGGCTGGAGCTCCGGGGCCCTTTAAATCCCCACCACAGCCCCGCCGCCGCTACCCCAGGGCTTTAAATTGCCCTCTCGGAAAGCGCACCGGCTCTTACCGGGGCGTACCGGCTTACTTTCACCTCTGCTCACAGATCATGTGAGTTTATCAACGCACATAAATGTTGATCAGGTTTATGCAGCTTAAAACTGCCTCACACACACAGCAGAGCAGCTTCAGTTAAATGAAGGAAGGTGTGCAGAATACAACACACACTTTCCATGGATTGCATAAACCATCTTGACACTTATCCATCTTGATCAACTGTGAGAACCTGCCATACATGTATAAAAACATAAAGATGAGACTTTGTCAGCCTGGCTGAAGCCTAGTCCTTGCCAGAAAAGGGTCTGCCAGAATAAATATACTAGCAAACCCTCCTAGTGCAAGTGCAGCTTGTATCAGCAAAAGAGTGCTTTTTGCTGGTATACCTAATTTCTCAGTGAAATAAGTTCTATCAGCAAAAGCACTTTTTTGCCAGTATAACTGCACCTACACTAGAGCCACTACAGATACGTAATTAAAAAAAAATCACACTTCTAACCGACATTATTATACTGACAAAGATTACTAGTGTAGACTTGGCCTAAGAATACAGATGTTCCACATTTACAAAATAATCAGTTTTGTATATTAATCAGTACATATCACATAATGGACAAGAATGTTAACAGGGTTAACTACCAAATATAAATCATCAGATGTCAGGCTGAACTCTTTTTTATGGCTATACCATATGAGAAAGTACACTGTAAATAACCAGACAAAAGGACCCACAACGAGAGTTGACAATAAAGTCAATGGGAGTTTTGCCTGGGTCTTTTTACTGCAGTATGAAGTCCATTAAAAATAGAACACTGCAATCAAAAAGTTAACACCAACATCAACCAATTGTCCCCTCAGGACATGCTGGCTACTGCTACTCAGAGTCCATTTACAGGAATTTCAGAGAAGCAACAGGAGTAAACTGCCATGTGGTTATGGGAAGTTTAGGGACTTCTTTCCAACGGTTAATTTCAAAAGTCCCATATTAGCTTCACATGTGAAGTTGTATGAGTCACAGTTGGGTATTTAGCTTGTTGGGTATTCTCAATGCCATGTACAGCATCAGGACCACAAAGCAAATCAGAGAGTTTTTCAATCAGGATCCAGCTGCTTTTACTGTAATGATGACTTTAAAGTGTAACGTGGCACCATGAAACTGGAACCTCAGGTCTACCAGAAGCGACAACCTCATACAGACATTGCTCACTGTACCAGAATAATGTCAAAAGGGTTTGATTTAAACCTTCTGGGGATGCATCATGTATCTGTAATTCTAATCCAGGGGAGAATTTAATCCTTCTCCAATTCTGTGAGCAGAGCAAACCGGCTGAATCTGCACCATCTGAGCCAAGTGCTATCCCGGAGGCAGGCTCTGCTCAGAACGATGACAGAATTTTCTAGCAAAGCTGTACTGAGTGGGAGATAGGAGCAACTAGAAGAGTCTGCAAGCAATATAAATATATACTAAGGCAGGCTCTGGCTGATTTTAATGCATGGTGCAAGAACCAACAATTTGCTAATGCTTCCCACCCTAACGGATGTAAAAATAAAACACATGGTAGAGCTTTGGTGAAGAACAGAATCCTCTATGAAATACACTCTGGACATCAACATGTAGGCTCATTAACCTGTGCAGCACTCAGACACTACAATTGATGGATTCTATGGAACATAGGAATAGCCATACCTGAGCAGACCATTACGCTGTCTGACAGTGGTGTGTGCTGGATCCTTCAGAGGATAGCGCAAGGTCTCTCAGTGGAAAATACCTGAAGCTTCTATGTGCAAGTGGGGGATTTGTCCCATTGTAGCAGGGGAATTTCTCTGTGTACACATTACCCTGGCTGACCCTAGTGACGAAAAAATATGAATCCCTGCCCCGATTCATTTCACCCTGGTACTTGCCCACGTGACTTTCCTTCCCAGCCCAGTGTGAACAGGGCTCGCATCACATAGGGAGGATTGAGCCCCGAGGTTCCTGGGTGTTTACCTCAATCTCTCCGTGCACAATGGTGGGGAGGCTCCAGAATACTCTAACTTGCTTGTTACCCTTTTAATCTGTGATCACTGCAATTCATATGTATTTACAACTAAAACTGGTTTGTGTGGGAACAAACAACACTTCACAGAGCAAGGACTGGGATGAAATGGTTTGGGTAAATTTCAGTGCAACAGTTTCCACAGTGCAATAAACTTTACAGTTACAACAAATTTATGAGTCCTGTATGTTTTTCCTGGACCTGGATGTGCTGCTATGAGGCTGCTGGTGTGGCCTTGCCCCAGGATGGGTCTTGGCACACCTTACATGCCACATCCCCTTCTGAGGTTGGCACAATGCCCTCTTGACAGACCATGAGAAAGGGGCTTGTCTCTTCCTTTCGCCCTAGACCAGCGCACAGAACTCTGGTGGGAGAGCTGGAAACACCTCCCCACAACTATTGCCCTGATACTTCTCTGGCTCCGGATGCTGCTCTGGCTCTGGGCAACTGCTCGGGCTGCTGCAGTCTCCCTTGGGCTGCCGCTCGCGTTCCACAGCTCTGCTCTGGGCTGCTGCACTCTCCCCAGCTCTGCCCTGGCAGCCCTAGCTCACACAGAGGATGGGACCCTGGGCTCTGGATGCTCAGTGCCCTCATTGGCTTGCCCACCCTGTCAATGTGCCTCACTTGGACAGCTGTTCTCTCCCAGATGGCGCTTGGGATCTGTCAGTCCTAGGATCCTGACTCCTCTTTGGCCCTTCCCCTTTCTTCTGGTATTGGGAGAGGGCCAAGTGAACCCCCACACATACCACTAAGTTTCAATAAGGGGCCATCAGCCCTCTTACATATGGTTTGCTCCTTATCTAATATAACTGTGGATTTTAGCACTACCTAAAGAAATGTCTAATCCTTCATTTGAATTCCATTGAGCTCTTAAGCCACCAGGGTACCCTGGAACATATTAATTATGCATCACGTCAAAAAGTTTCTCTCTAAACAGGCATAACTGAGCTGTTATTTTGCTTTTTCTAAGTTTTATTTAGAAAATATAATAGCCCAGTTATTTCACAATGGCTTATTACATTTGTCTTGTGTTCCTCTGTGGGAGGCAGGATGGCCTAGTGGACTGGCACTCCAGAAATCTGGGTTCTGTTCCCACCTTAGCCACTAGCCTGCTGGGTGACCTTATGCAAATCACTTTACCTCCCTGGCCTTATTGATCCGATCCACAAATTGTGCTCACCACCTCCTTTGTAAAGTGCTTTGAGATCTACTGATGAAAAGCCCAATAATAATGATACTGAAGCTTTTGGTCAATTATTGCAGAAAAGCAGGCTGTGGTTTTTGTAAGGAAAAAGCTACCTGGCTGCCTGAAGCTGAGAACATTACAGATCAGCGACGTTTTGAATGATTCATATTGGTTGATCAAAACTGAAGTGACTCTACACAGATGTTTAAATAACCTATCATAGTGAAGCCTCCCAGGACTGGTTACTGAGGGGCAGATGAGAGTAGAATCTGGCACTGAATCTGGTCTGAGGACTAATCTAAGTGGTCTGCTGCCAGGGTGTCAGTCATGACTCACTCTTTTTATATATTAAAAACAACTAAGCACAGCATTTGTCACAGTAATAAAAAAAAAAAGCTTCGTGGTGACAGTCTCCAAACTCTCTGATCTGATATCAGAATCATACCACATATCAAACACAACATAACATTGTCCAGAGCAGGAAGTTACATATAAGGCAAGAGGCAGGATGGTCCAGTGGACTAAGCACAACACTGGAAATCAGGAACACCTCAGTTCTAATCCTGGCTCAGCCACTGACACGGTGAGTGGCCTTGAAATTAAGGGCCAGGTTTTCAGAAGAGGCGAGAACATGTTTACTTCAAATGGATTTGTAGGTGCCCAAGCCCCTCTGAAAAATCATGCTGGTAGTGCCGGATTATCAGAATTAAGTGCACCAATTACAAAAAATGTGTTCCTAACATGCATACACTACCATGACTGCATACAAATCAGGTAACTGCCCTGCAAATGACCAGTTATGCAGCTAACCAGCCATTTAAATTCAATTTGCTTATTTAAATACACATTTGTGATAATTACGTATGCAAATTAGTTGAATGATATTCCATGTCTAATTCTGAAAGTCCAGATCTTAACCTCACTGTCTCACAGTTCCCACACTTGTGACATAACCACATTTACAAAACACTAACCTCACAAAAGGGTTGTGAGAATTAATTAGGCAATGTATGAATCAGATATTAGAGAAGAAGACGTAACAGGTCTTTTCCTAAACCATTTTCCTGCCACTGAAGTCCGTTCCTTTCAATACATTTCCTACTGTTTTGTGCAGTCTAATATCACCACCTAGGTCTTCATCTGTAGATCTCCAAGTGCTTTAAAAGGAGACAAGTATTGTCCCCATTTTACACATAGGGAAAACAGGACAAAGAAATTTGAAGTTTCTTGTCCAAGATCACATCACTGGAAGAGTTTGAAATAGAACCCCAGTCTCTTGATTATCAATCCAGAGCCCTATGCCCCACTACCTTTTAATGTCTCTTTTACACAGTTTTGAAACACTATGAAAGTATAAACATTATATAAGTGCTAATTAGTTTACCATTATTGACCCTTGGTTCAACCTTAAGAAAAATCTTAGCCTCTTATTTATTACTTTGTTTATCAGTTACTCTTCAGTGTTTGGATTTTAAGACCCTGATTTTTAAAACTGCCTCTTTCTTAGCAGTTCCAATTTGTTCTCAAAAATAAATCTGGATAAACAAATGAGGGCATGCAGATGACTCACTACCTGAAAAATCAGACAGTCAGAAGTCTACTGTATCTTCACCTGTGCCCACAAATGGGCATAATTCTTTAAAAGTGCAAAACCGTAAACAAAAAACTATTTAAAAAGGAGGCCAGGTTAAGGCTCCTTTAAAAATCAAGCCACTGATGTGTACCACCTTGGAAAAGAATTCTAGTAAAGCCAGGGCAGTTGATTTATTTCATTGTATTGGATCATTTGCTGGAGATATGGCATAGGCATAAATAGAACTACTTTAGAAAAGCAGAAAAGCAGCAAGAATGCCAATCTTTTCCTTTTAGTCAAAACTGTTCCAGTAATGCATGCTTTAGGTATGTTCATATTTTTAAAGTTGCTCAATACAAATATTCAAATTAAAATCCCCCAAAAGAGCCATGAGAATGTGAGACTTTTGTCAACTATGCAATCTTCTTCCCCCTTTGCCCTGCTGTCTGTATTTTACAAGTCTCTAAGCGGCTTTGACTTTGGAGTGGATTCAGTCCACCATGAACTCTGTGCACAGTGAACTTTCTGAACTCAAGTAACCCTCTAAAGGCAAAGATCCAAGCAGACATCTTAGGGGTTACTAGGATTCACGTTTAAGGAAGAGAAACATGGTTTCTATCTAACCAAAATAAATATTGCTGAAGGCAGATGTCTCTCGACATTTTTGGAAGAAGTTTGCAGATATTATGTGGTTAGGATTGCATTGCTACAGGATTTATTAGGAGAGTTTCCTAATATCCTTGGGTCAGGCAAAAAGAATTTTCAAAAATAATTCAGTGCCAGCACTGGGTCAGCTGACCTGGTGTCAGTAGTAGGAGCCCTAAAGTAGCAAGGCTCTCACTTCCAGACCTGTTTTTACAGGTGTGTCAATTAAAAACCTGCTTTTCCATCTGGATTAATTGACAGCAGTATTTTTTAAATTTATTTACATTTAAAGGCTAAAGATGCCTATCCAAGGCCCTAGACATGCTAACCCTTGAATTATACAATACAACAAAATCCCAGAAGCACTAAAATAATCAATTCAACAGGAATTCAGCCAGCCATCGACCTACCGAAACATCTTTCAACCCTTTCATCATTGTGGGAAGCACACACGCACAGCCCTTTCCATTAACCCTGTGGAACAGATGGTCTTTTGCAGTGTGTCCAACAGATCACTAAGTCTGGGCAATTTCAGACCAAGATGGAGAGCAAGTTCCAGAGTCTGAGGACCCACACAAAGAGAACCCTGCCTGCTGTCCTGCCTCTCTTTTATAAATGAGGGGGATCCAGCTCGGGCACCCCTGCTGACAATAGCTGTGGCAGTATGGCACAAGGAGAGTAAAATGCTGGGGGCTAGCACAGTCTTGTCTACACTAGGGACAGTGTTTATGTTTAAAAACCAAAGTAGTTGATTTATGGGACAACGAGATTTTGCAGGTGAAAGAACATCCTGAGGGAAAAGAGTTATGGAGTCTGGTTTTAGAAGGGTGCCTGCCCCCAGTCTGGGTCAGTAGCTGCCTGTACACAATGACAATATAGCCCATAGGCTCATTACTTGGAGCGGTGCCCCGAATCTCAGACATTCTACATGGATCTGGCTCTGCGTGTGGGGGAAGGCTGGCTGGAGAATATGAAGAATATGGTGGTAACATTAATGTACAACAGACCAGGGGCTGGCCTCTGTGGTGCTAACCCAGCTCTCTGTCAGCTTCGCCAGTTCAGGTGACCATCACTTTATTTAGGCAGATTTTCTGCTGCGGTTTATAAAAACCAGAACCAACTGTAAAACCAACAGCCCCAGGACCTGAAAACAGGGACATTCCCAGTGTCTCAGAACCACGTATTTACATTATTTACTTATGTAAAACTGAGGGCAAGACTGTGACTTTACATCACATTCTGAATAAGGTCCCAGGGCAGGAACTGTAACTCTCTAAAAGGTAGAAGGATGTAATATGCTACTGGCTAACCCAGCAGGGACAGAGCGAAGTCTCTGCCTATTCCCCTCCCTTCTGCTCATTGTGCAGAGGGCAGTGATGAAGCTAAGTTGCACAGGTAACTTAGGTTGCACCCTCGTGGAACATAAGCAAGTCATAGTATTGCCTTGACACTGTGGTGTTCATTCACATGAATGATGCATAGGGAGGCACGAAAATGGCAGAGATGAGACAGTTACATTTGGGGTTGGAGGGAAGGGCTGTGTAAGAAAGACTGGGACCAGAGTCAATTTTTATTTTTTGGAACAAGAGGGGCAGGATTAGTAGCAACATATTTTACAGGCCTTAACAACAAAAAATGCTAAGGACTGCCCTGCCTGAAAGAGAAAGATGAATATCTTTGGTAGGGGCCTTCCAAAATTTTCTGATCTATTATTTCAAGCAGTGGGGAAAACAGCAAGAAGTTAATATGACACATCCGAAAAAAGAAGACAAATCAGTCTTTATTTGTCAGTGGTGAGGGTGAAATATTACCAGCCATAAAGGACAGGTACAATGATGCATAGTGCTTTGGAGAAGTAAGATGTGCAGTCAGCCCAGATGCTGCCTCCAAGTGCTAGATAGCAAGTGCCTCTCATGCTGCCCACTCTCAACAGTGAATTGCTACAAAAACATCCGCCCTTCCATCAGTTAACAGCTTGCAGAGTTCATGGAAGAATAGAAGACACACAGAAAAATCATTTCTCCATTACACAGGCATCTCTGAACTCTGACTAGACAGAGAGAAGAACCAGGTTATTTGATGTAAGAGACACTGATTTTTCCTGTTTATAAAAAGAAAAAAAAAGTCATCCTTTTAAGATGCCATTAACCAGGGATACACACTGTGCTGAAGGAAGCTTCACTCATAAAACATTTATCCTGTTACGTAAAGGAGAAGAAAAACTGGTGTTATAACAGGCTGTTTCTTACTATGAGTAAGTGGGGGATGATAAGTTTGTGCGCACACACGCACGCAAAGTGGTTTGCAAGCCTGGCCATAGTAACAGTGGTGGGTAAACACACACTTCACTAGTGTCAAAACCTCAACCTGAATCACCACAGGAAATGCTGATGCAAAGATTTAGGCAGCAGGGATGACACATTACCAAAAGCAAATAACATCAGAAGACTGCCATCTCTGCCTTGATGAAATCTCTCACATGGCATTCAAATCATATGATCCCTAGCCAGAAAAGCTAGATTTTTTTTTCAGAAAAAACAACTTTCTGAGCTGCTCCTTCAGGAAGGGAAATGCCCAGACTGTCTATAAAACACAAACAGGGAAAGAGAGGTGGGTTAACTTGATGCTATAATTTACTGTACGCCCTTGAGGATATATCAGTGTCGTCCCAAAGCCCATTAGAGTCAATGGAAATGAAAGGGGGCTGTTGGCCCCTTACTGAAACTTAATGTTTTTTTGGGTTGGCCCTCTCCCAATACCAGAAGAAAGAGGAAGGGCCAAATAGGAATCAGGATCCTGGGACTGACAGGTCCCCAGGGCCACTGGAGAGAGGCCAGTGCTCAAAATCAGCCAGGGCGGGTAGGGCAACAAGGGAGTCCAGGGCCCAAACTCCATGTGAGCTGTGGCTGCCAGAGCAGAACTGGGGAGAGTGCAGCAGCCCAGAGCAGCTCAGAGCCAGAGGTGCGTTGAAACGACAGTGGTGGGGTGAACTCTCCCACTCTCGCAGCTGGGTCTATGCGCTGGGCTAGGGAGAGAGGAAGAGACAGGCCCCTTTCCCAAAGTCTGTTGAGCGAGCATTAGGTAATAGCTGTGAACAAAAGCACCCCTATAGTCACACCCTAGATACCACTGTAATAAATTTTGTACCAAATATGCCTTATGAAGTATCATCTGGAAACTAATAACTTGCTGGTCAATAATATCATGGTGAAATGCAAGTAGCAACCTTTTATGTAAAGTTATGAATTCTCCCTGTCTGATGTTGTTAGCACATATTCAAAACCACACAGCCCTGCCTAAGCAAAAGTTGATAAGTAGGTCTATCCTAAACAAAGGAATGTGTGTTTACTTCAATTTGCATATAAGCAGTAAATAGGGTCCTTGAGACAGCAAGAGGGCAAAATGGCAGGCAACAAGGCAGATCTGCATTTCAGCATACATGGGGAGAAGAAAGAGCAAGGAGCCACCTTCACCACTAGACTCCTCGTCACCTTCTTTAATGTTTGAATAAACTTTGCTTTGAGGGTTAATCCTCAGAAGGATCCACTTCGAAGGGTGACTGGACTATAAAAGTGATGGGCAAAACCACCCCAAGGAATCTCTCCCTAACACTCTCTCTTTTTCACCTAAGAAGACAAAGGAACCAGCCCTTTGACTTTATGGGGAAATCCTGACCTGAGAATTTGATAAGCAATGTTGCTGGGAACATATGGTAAGGATTTTACCTCAAACCAACTCTAGCTTTGATAAAACACTTTCCAGTTGCTAAAATGTTATCTTTATTTCTCTTGTACCATTTCCGAGTTTAATACCTGATGGCTGTACTCACTTAAAATCTCTCTCTTTGTAGTTAAATAAACTTATTTTATTTTTTTAATCAACACTAATCCAGCGCTGTGTTTAAACTGAACTTTTTACAGGTGCAAAGGATCTTAATATCGCAACTGCCCAGGAGAGAGCTGGACAGTGCAAAACACATGTTTTGGGAAAAATTCAGGATTAGGAGTATGTTGGGGACACCCTGCAAGCAGTAACCAAGGCTGGTGGAACCTAGAGTGTGACTAGACTGTTGCTGACAGGCTGCTGGGCCAGGGCTTCAGCTATACTCAGAACACTCAGGGTGTGACCTGAGTGCTGGCAGACTGTCTGTGAGCAGCCCAGCTTGGAAGCTACAACAGCAAAACATTATGAAGCACCCATGGTTATGGAGCAGGTGGTAACACAACCTCTCACTGGTCTGGATTGCACCCCAGAATGTGACACCAGCCCCAGAGTGGGACATTGCTAGTCAAGAGAGTATTAAGTGCCAACCCCAGAGAGGGACGTGGCCTGAGAGGAGGGCCAGAAACAAAGAAATGGGTTCTGTGACTTTGAGTCCAAACCCATCCTGGGGCAATGCTACACCAGCAGCCTCACAGCAGCACATTCAGCTCCAGGAAGACGACACTGGACCCATAAATTTGTCATAACTGTCAAAGTTTATTGCACCATGGAGACTGCTGCACCAAACTTCACCTAAACCATTTCCTGCTGGTGCTTATGCTGTGAAGTGTTGTTTGATCCTCAAAGAAAAGGGGTTTTGGTGCAAACAACTGTATATGCGTTTAAGTGAATTGCAGTGATCACAGGTTAAAAGAGTCCTCCCTGTGTGATGGGAGTTCTATTCACACAGGTCCAGAAGGAAAGTCAAGGTGGGCAGGTACCAGGGTGACGTAAATCAGGGCGGGGACTCGGATCCTTTCGTCACTCAGTTCAACCGTGATGCTGTGTATACAGAGAAATTCCCCTTCTACAGTGGGACAAATCCCCCGCTTACAGAAAGGCTTTCACTGACTTCAGTGAAAGTTGAACTGGGCCCTCTGCCAGAATCCAGAAATGAGGTGTAAGATCTAATGTAATTCTGGGGCCCTAAATAAGCATCTGTTTAAGCTTCCCTAATCAAAGGAAGAATAAGGTTTCCTCTTTCCTAGAGCAGGTTGGTGGGTCTTATACTGCTGAAGGCTGACAGTGGGTGTAACTGATAGTTAATAGTCATAGTGGTTATAAAGTATATTAGCTGACAACTTCCAGCAGCTCAGCTCATGCTCTCCCAAAATTATTGGTTAATTGGTGGATATTTGGTGTGTTGGGAGGAGGTAATTTGGTAAAAGTGATAATGGAAAGTTGCGTTTGTTGGTTAGCTAATGCACTTTATTACACTAGTCCCATGAACTGCTGCTTTCGTTTCTACACAAAACAAAAATAAAATGTGTTCCTTTCCCTAAAAGTTATATTCAGGGCTGTCGGGAGAGAAAACAATATCTTAGTGACCTGAAACCACTGTAGCTTAAACTTTAAAACAGCCAGCCATACAACAAATTTAAGAGCTCTCAAGTCTAAAATTACCCCTGTGTGCCAGGCTTAGAGATGTCTGGGTATAAGAATGGACATTAAAGCATAAGAAGTTCAGTAGTGCATTGCTTGACACACCGAAGATCACTGTGCAAATGCAAATAATCATAGCCCAAGTTTGACTTGTTCTGGAATCAGAAGCTAATTGCATTCTCTGGATTCTTAACCTTATTTTGGTCAGAGGCTCCAATACAACCGAATCTGAGAAACACAGTTCTCATCCCTCAGTTCCTTTGTGGGGATAAGGAGGTTTGTTTTTGCATTTCATACAAAAAATCAAAGTTCTCCAAAGGATTTCAAAACTATTAAAATCAAAGCGAGTTCACGTTGCAGGAAGGTACAACAGGAGTATGAAGTATTATATTGTTATACGAGCATTCTGTACACTGCAGGCTCTAACACAGGGGTCTCAAACTCAAATGACCACGAGGGCCACATGAGGACTAGTACATTGACCCGAGGGCCGCACCACTGATCCTGCTCCCACTGCCCTGGCCCTGCCCCCACTCCACCCCTTCTGTGAGGCCACACCCCTGCCTTCCTCTTCCCACCCCTTTCCTGCCCCCATTCCAACTTCTTCCCTAAAATCCCCACCCCAACTCATCCCACCAGGGGGGTGCAGGAGGTGTGCGGGGTGCAGCAGGGGGCTCAAGGCAGGAGGTCGAGGTGCAGGAGGGGTGTGGGGTGTGGCAGGAGGCTCAGGGCAAGGGGTTGGGGTGCAGGAGGGGTTGGGGATGCGGGTCCGGCCCAGCACGCACTGGGGGCAGCTTCAGGGGAGGTACCTGGAGGAGTGGCCAGGGCAACACACAGACCCCTGTCCCCCCCCCTCCCCCAAGTCCCGGCCACTTCGCGGAGCGGCGCGGGGGCAGGGCAGGCAGGCGGGCAGGGAGCCTGCCCTACCCCCCAGTGTGCACCGGGCCAGAGCCGCTCTAGGTAAATGCTGGGGGGGGCAGGGGTGCTTCAGGGAGCTGGTGGGCCGCAGAAAATAACCCCAAGGGGTGCACAAAGTAAAAAGCATGGATGAAAGAGGTAACAAGAAGGGTGTGCAAATAAGTAGATTAAAACATTTGAAAAATTTTACTAGCTTTACTATGGGGATAAGGGAGAGAGGCAAGACCAACTGCTGAAGTGAACAGAAAGGCTCAGCACAGATTTCCAGCTTCCCTCTAACTCTTTAGGCTGTTTTTCCCCATGTAAATTATGACAGTTTACATCGCTGACTGAATCACTGGCAGGACATGCTGAGGATGACAGAGGCAAAGTGATAGGTGATGATGCCCTAGAGGACAAAACCAAACTCCAGTGACTTCTGCGAGGCAGGGCTTTGGGAGTGAGTCATCCCAGTTAGGAATGCCATTTCCCCTCAAACAAACGCTAGAATTATCTAACAGCACTGAGAAAACATACCAAGGCTTTGTGTGAAATATCTGATAAGAACTGAAGGAGTGTTGAGTGCGATGGATGCAAAACATGAGGAAAACGGAAACCATGACTGATAAACTGGCCGAGAGGAGAGCTGGCACGACAGGAAAGCAGTTGTGGATGGTGGCAGGCACTTTTCAGACAGTGGACACAAACCTAGCATCTTAGATCAGAGTAATGAAAGTAAATACATTGTTAACACCCCATCTGCAGCTCCTCAAGAACGACAAGTTCAAAAAAATCTAGAGCTATGTATTCAGCCACTCCCTCGAGCCCTACAGCTGCAAGGCCCAAGCTTTAGTGCCTAACTTTCTCGTAACATCACAACTGCCCCCAGAACTGCTCTACCATGTCAGTCTGGGGGTCAGGGCAGTGAGGAAAAATAATTCATCCAGAGTTGGTGTGGGTGTGTGTGTATTTACAGAAGGAATAGGGGAAAAGCAGATGAAAATTTTGTTTTAAACAGGAGAAGGGGAAATTTATGATGTGATCCAGCTGGGCCCATGGTAAGGAAGAAAGACTGAGATGCCCTAGAAAGCTCAAGTTATTCTCCTTCCAAAGGTCTTATTTGCCACAAAGAAGCCCATACTGCACATCATGTAACAATGGGACGTGAGCAGCAAACATCACATTACCATTTCAATCAGCACTTGGTGAAATTCCCCAGCAGATGGTGGCAGCTGGGGCTGCAGAACGGTGTGAACCAACCTGTCCTGGAGAAGAGATCTACAGGAAATGACCTAGGAGTAATGCTGTGGATACTCAGAGGAGCAGATGGTAATGATCTCTGTACCTTCTGTGAAGAGTGATTCCAGCTGTTGTAAGATTAAATATAAGATCAGACCCACTGAACTAAAAACAGAGGCCAGCATTTTCAAAATGATTTGGTGCTCTTGACTTGAGACACATTAAAGGAGCCTGATTTTCAAAATGTCACTTTTGAAAATGCTGGCTAGAGGCTCAGGAAAGGGAAACTGAAGCTGCAGCACATCTTGAAGTCAGGACATTTTTAGAAAGGTTTACATAAAAAAAACCCATATAGGACCTTATTGTGCCTATGCTACATGTACACATGTTTGCTCACACCTCACCCTCTCTTTGGGTTTCAGTGGAAGCTGCACGTGCCCACACAAGAACAAAACTTGACCTATACACTGGAATGTTTACATTCATACAGATAATAACCACCGTCTCTTATGTTGAAGAAGTTAGCATCACTTGACAGTAATTTGAAATGTTTCACACCAGCAGGCAATAGTTTTCCTCAACTCTGGTTTATAGATCAGACTCTCTATACTTCTACCAGCAGAGAGGGGTCACAATTTACACACCTATTTAAAACCACATGCCCTTTCCTGGGAGAGAAAGGACCAGGGAAAAACAGCCTTAATTTGCTGACAGGAAGCTGCAAAGGCTGCCCAAGAGACGCTCTGAATCTGGGTGCCCTCCACGTATTGTTCATGGGCCCCTGAGCAGCAAGGGTTACAGGCACTAGGGGAAATTGAGGCTGGACTGACATACCTTTGCTGAAACATTTCTCACTGTTCTGATCTCATCAAAGACTTATTCAGCCTTCTTCTAAGAACTCACTAGTGGCTTAAGTGATGGACTTGGTGCATGCTATGTAATACTCTAAGAGAACTGAGAAGTAATAATTTTAGGAAGTGACCTAGCCAGTGAGGTGAAATTATTGTATATCACAGAGGTGGGCAAACTATGGCCCGTGGGACCGTCCTGCCCGGCCTCTGAGCTCCTGGCTGGGGAGGCTAGTCCCCGGCCCCTCCCCCGCTGTTCCCCCCTCCCCTGCAGCCACGCGGGCAGCACAGCTTGTGTCCGCCCACTTCCCAGGCTTTCCAATAAACCTGTCCTGCCGCTCTGAGTGGCATGGTAAGGGGGCGGAGGGGAGAGGGGGTTGGATAAGGGGCAGGAGCTCCTGTGGGGGGGCAGACAGGGGCGGTTGGATAGGGCAGAGGTTCGGCGGGGGCGGTCAGGAGACAGGGAGCAGAGGGGTTGGATGTGGGGGGACAGGGAGCAGAGGGGGTTGCATAGGTGGTGGGGCCCTAGGGGGGCAGTTAGGAACAGGGGTCCCGGTAGGAGGCAGTCAGGGGACAAGGAGTTGGGGGGGTTGGATGGGTCAGGCGGACCTGTCAGCGGGCGGGGGTGTGGATAGGGGTCGGGGCAGTCAGGAGGGGACAAGGAGCGGGGGGGGGGGGGGTTGGATGGGCCGGGAGATCTGAGGGGGGCAGTCAGAGGGCGGGAAGTGGGATAGGCCCTCCATACCATTTCGCAACCCCGATATGGCCCTCGGGCCAAAAAGTTTGCCCACCCCTGGTATATCAGGTTATAAGATTTTCCTGAATGAATGCACTGAGCTAGCATAATAGGGGGCTCTGAAAAAAACAAGCAGTAAAACAACACAATAGGAATAGATAAGCAACCCCTCAGCAAGTCCTGGAATTGCTCCCAGTATAACAGCATACTTCCAGGCCACAGGTCAAAGTGACAGCTGTTCAGCCAATGCTGGGAAGTAACACATGGAAGGGCTATAAACAGTTAAAAAGCGCCACTTCAGAGGGTATGGGAGGTGGGAGAGGTGTCTGGAGCTGTGCAGGGGGACAGGCTGACATAGAGAGTTGCCCTAAGGAGGGAGTATAAAAGAGTTGGGCCTTCCCCAGAGCCAGGGAATGGTGAGCTTTAGGGAGAAGCAGGTATGCATATAGACTGGTTTTTGTTTTAAGATCTGTTTTTTCTTAAATGCTTTGGTATTAAATACATGATTTTCTACTTTAAGAAGGTTACCTGGTCATTGGTTACCATGGTCATTATTACCAGGCACTGAAAACTGATTACCTCAGCAGATCTAATCTCAGTTGACCACAGGGGACCGAAGCCCAGGGCCCACTCTGAAACAGAGAGAATTGTTTCAGAGTAGCAGCCGTGTTAGTCTGTATTCGCAAAAAGAAAAGGAGGACTTGTGGCACCTTAGAGACTAACAAATTTATTTGAGCATAAGCTTTCGTGGGCTACAGCTCACTTCATCGGATGCATTTGGTGGTGTGATTCCACCCCAGGAGAGAAGTGACAGCTTGAGGCCTGAGACCTGAGAGGGTATATTTGAAGAAACCAGGAGGGGTCAGAGGTACAGTTAGCCCAGTAACTGTGACAACTCAATCCACCTCCCATTGCAGTCAAAGACTCCCACTGAATTCCATGGGGGGCTTAGAGATGGACTCACGCTGCGAAGTTTATATCTGGATTTTCCCAAAGTTCAGAGGAGATCATATCAACTACTTCTGTGAGTCAATTTCCCTTTGATTTATGCAGTACAAGTGTGAGTGTGTATATTATGCAGCCACTCAACGTTCAACTTTGTTTTTTTAATTGTTGTGGCTATTCTTAGGCTATGCAGATGAATACATTTAAGATCCATTGTTGTGTTTGTATCAGGTCAATCCAAAAACAACTTCAGTTTAAACAACAAAAAGAAAAGAAAAGAAAATAGAATTTGAATCTCCCTTTGACAAAAAGAAATGTGAGTCAGGCCACAATGGGGCCTAATATTTTGTTTCAAAAGAAAACTGTAATACTCTGTGTTTTAAAGGTGGCTATTGCTTGTGTTTTGTAACTTCCATATACACATACATGATTTTCATAAAGATTTTTACTACCAGCTGCACACTGAGAAAACTATCTAAATACATATTTACACTGTGAACTGATGATTCTGTTTAGTCCTTGAACTCTTATTTGGTTAAGTAAACTTCCCCTTCTCTACAAGTTCTTTGGACTGAAGCAGCCAAAAATAAAATAATTTTGTGTTGCCGATGGCAGAGAGATCATACTGAAAATAGGATAGAGTTGTCTTTCAGTACAACAGACAAATCTTTCACCTTCCTTTTTATGGTTCTAATCCCACCATATGATTCCAACCAACAAGTGTTCCACCTTAGGCCTGCCCACAGCGTGAAATCAGCCCACAGAATTCAAAGTTCACAATTCTCAGTTCTTGCTCTCAACAAATTACAGTGTGAACTAGTATTTTTTTGGGGGGGAGGGGAGGAGGGGAGAAACACACAGATTTTTAAAAACATTATTTGTACTATTTGATAGTACTAGTATATCAGTTTGGATTGATTATGATACTGATATCGTGTACAGAAGTATGGGATAAGTGCACTATTAACCACTGGAATAGCAATAAATAAATAAATAAATAAATAAACAAACAAACGCATTTAGCCAAAATCATCCTACAGTCATTGTTAAAATCATGGGGTAAGCCTGATACACTTTTCTGTAGAAAGAAAAGGAGTACTTGTGGCACCTTAGAGACTAACAAATTTATTAGAGCATAAGCTTTCGTGAGCTACAGCTCACTTCATTGATGGCTGCTACTCTGAAACTTTTCTGTAGATGTATTGGGCTGGCAAATACAAAGATTTTAAAGGTTATTTAGATGTTATTTCAGCATCTTTCTATGCTACCAAAGTGCACATTTTCACAACTATGTTGTAGCCTTAAGACAATGTTACCACAGAAAAAATATGCAGAAGCTTTTCTGTTCAAAATATTAAGAGTTTTAAGCCAAACGGTGTGTGTCTCTCTCTCTGTGAAGGTTCTCTGTCTTGCATGATTCACACTCTGTTCTACACTTTCATTTCACTCAAGGAGAAGATGAAAATAAAGTACTATTATTTTATAAGCTCTGTACTGTACTGATATACATTTTGCGGAATTTATTAACAGCAAACCTCAGTATTGTACAGCTGATCTTTTAGTACTGGTATGAACACCCTTTAATTCAGCGGTGTTACAATAGGGATGCATTTGGCCCTATTTGTTTTTAAATAAAGGAAACCAGACAAGTTGTTCTAAGTCAGCAGTTACTGCATATACCACAGCAAGCCACTTCAAGTTCAGCAGAAACTCACTAATCCCTACATGAACCAACTCTTGCAGAGGTCATTGACCGGCAATTACTGTGAGTAATGCTGGAACAGACCCAACAAGTGGGGGAGAGAGATTGCGTCTGTGTATTCTGCAACCACAGGCATGTGATGTATAGACAAGCAAGAAGGAAAAGGAAACTGTAAACACCTCAGAGTCAGCAGCATCGCAATAAAAATATTAAAACAATAATCAACTAAATTTATGATTGAATACACTCAAGGCTTGGGGTTTTTCTTGTAACCATGGTAGGGATTAGTATTATTTTTGTGTAAGTCTGCAATTAGGTAGCAAAGAAGCAAGGGATTTATAAAAGCACAAACTTGCTACCACCTATCACGTCACACAGCAAAACCCTCATTTATCAATTAGCGATTCATTAACCCATTAAATTAATGTGTAGACTCTTTAGATTGTATTTCATTTTATATTTTACAATGGGAAATCCATTTTGTTAAATGATTTTTTTGTCTATTGTTCAGTTCTACCTAGTTAAATTAAAACTAGGGCTGTCAACTAATTGCAGTTAACTCATGTGATTAGCTCAAAAAAATTAATGGAGATTAAAAAAATGAATCACAATTAATAGCATTTATAACAATAGAATACCAATTGAAATTTATTAAATATTTTGGATTTTTTTCTAAATTTTCAATAGTGATTTAAATTACAACACATAATACAAAGTGAACAGTGCTCACTTTATATTATTATTTTTGATTACAAATATATGATAAACAAAAGAAATAGTATTTTTCAATTCACCTCATACAAGCTCTAAAGTACACTCTCTTTATCGTGAAAGTGTAAATTACAAATGCAGATTTTTTTTGGCTACATAACTTCACTCAAAAACAAAACAGTGTAAAATTTTAGAGCCTACAAGTCCACTCAGTCCTACTTCTTATTCTGCCAAGTGCTAAGACAAAAAAGTTTGTTTACATTAACGGGAGATACTGCTGCCTGCTTCTTATTTACGTCACCTGAAAGTGAGAACAGGAATTCACATGGCACTTTTGTAGTCAGCATTGCAAGGTATTTACATGGCAGATATGCTAAACATTCATATGGCCCTTCATGCTTCAGCCACCATTCCAGAGGACATGCTTCCATGCTGATGATGCTCGTTAGAAAAATAATGTGTCAATTAAATTTGTGACTGTACTCCTTAGGGGAGAATTGTATGTCTCCTGCTCTGTTTTATCCGCATTCTGCGTATAATTCACGTTATAGCAGTCTTGGATGATGACCCAGAACATGTTCTCTTTAAAAACACTTTCATAGCAGATTTGACAAAACGCAAAGAAGGTACCGATGTGAGATTTCTAAAAATAGCTACAGCACTCAACCCAAGGCTTAAGAATCTGAAGTGCCATCCAAAATCTCAGAGGAATGAGGTGTGGAGCATGCCTTTAGAAGTCTCAGAAGAGCAACACTCAGATGCGGAAACTACAGAACCCAAACCACCAAAAAATAATAATAAATAATAATAATAATAATCAACCTTCTGCTGGTGGCATCTGACTCAGATGATGAAAATGAACATGCGTCCGTCTGCACTGCTTTGGATCATTATCAAGCAGAACCCATCATCAGCATAGAAGCATGTCCTCTGGAATGATGGTTGAAGCATAAATATCTTGCAATGCCAGCTACAGCAGTGCCATGTCAATGCCTGTTCTCACTTTCAGGTGACGCTATGAACAAGAAGCAGATAGCAGTATCTCCTACAAATTGTAACCAACTTTGTTTGTCTGAGTGATTGGCTGATCAAGAAGTAGGACTGAGTGGACTTATAGGCTCTAAAGTTTTACATTATTTTATTTTTGAATGCATTTTTGTACATAATTCTACGTTTGTAAGTTCAACTTTCATGATAAAGAAATTTCACTACAGTACTTGTATGAGATGAATTGAAAAATAAAATTATTTTGTTTTCTTACAGTGCAAATATTTCTAATAAAAAATAAATATAAATTGAGCACAGTACACTTTGTATTCTGTGTTGTAATTGAAATTAATATATTTGAAAATGTAGTAAACATCCAAAAATATTTAAAATAAATGGTATTCTATTGTTAACAGCATGATTAATTGAGATTAATTTTTTAATCGTGTGATTAATCAAAATTAATTTTTAATCACTTGACAGCCATAATGAAAACAAATCAAACAAAACAAAGCCAATATTCAGCTGAGAGTTGGCAGTGCCTGCAGAATAGAGCATTTCCTTTACCTACTTCCCTTCACAAGAAACTCCAACCACAACCTGTTCATGGAAGGTTATGTTAGACAAATATAGTGGCTGGATTTGAAAAGGATCTGAATAACTTTATCTGACTGAAAACCAAGATGTGTGCACAAGGAAAAGAAGATCTCATGGCCTGGCATTCCCATCTCTATTCCTTCTCCCCATCTTTCTACTCATGGGCCTAAACCACTGTCTGCTCCCATTAGCAGCTTTGTCTTAAAAAGCTTCCCTTAGAAACAGCAGGAAGAAAATGTCATTGAACTTCTTTTCAAGTGATGGAATCACCGCCCAAAATAGAGACATGGCAGAATGCACAGCAATGGAATCACCATCACACACAGAGTAAGGACAGGCAACCCATACAGTTTGATCATGAAAAAGTAGGGGTTTTAAACTGGAAAAATTATTAGAAATTACTAGAGCAAAAATCTCCAAATAGTAGGTCAAATCAGATGGGAATACTATGATTATTAAACTTGAAATGAGAAATTGCTGCATTTCCAATGTTCGTTAACTATAATAAGCCATTAATATTGTTTTCAATATAAGGCAGTATGTTTACAAATAGTAATTGTTAGTTCTGGGTTGGGTTTTTTTTGAGAATATAATTAAGACTTTCTGGGCCGTTCATATTGTGACGGGGCAAGGCCAGATGGTTATAGAAAAGTAGTGGGAGACAGATATATTAGCTCCAGGCTAAACAAACCCCTGGTACCAGGATAAGTGAAATGGCAGCTGCTCCAGGTCAATTAAGACACCTGGGGCCAATTAAGAACTTTCCAGAAGGCAGGGAGAAGGCTAGGTTGATTGGGACACCTGAAGCCAATCGGGCTGGCTGAAACTAGTTAAAAGCCTCCCAGTTAGTCAGGAGGTTGTGCATGTCAGGAGCTGTGGGAGGAAGTTGCGCTGTTGGAGAGGCTGAGTAGTACACACTATATCAGGCAAAAGGAAGGAGGCCCTGAGGTAAGGGTGAAGTGGAGCTTGAGGAAGTGAGAGCTGCTGTGGGGGAAGTAGCCCAGGGAATTGTACATGTCATGTTTCTAAAAGGTCAGCTACCATAGCTGATACTATTAGGGTCCCTGGGCTGGAGCCCGGAGTAGAGGGTGGGCCCGGGCTCCCCCCAACCTTTGCCCCCTGATTAATCACTGAGACTGGGAGACAACAGAGACTGTGCAAGGAAGGATAACTTCTCCTCACCTCCCTCGCTGGCTTATGATGAAAATGGCTCAGTAGACTGTGACCCTTGTCTCTAGAGAGAGAAGGGTTACGTTCAGGGTCACGGTGAGCCTCTGAGGCTAGCGAAATCTGCCAGGAAATGTGGGCCCCACGGAGGCAAGGACAGAGCTTTGTCACAACTGGTGTCAGGAGTGAGACTTCATACACAGCGTGGCGGAAGAAAGAATTTAAAAAAAAAGTGCACTGGGCTTTTGGATTTTTTTGTTTTGTTTTGTTTTGTTTGTTTGCTTTGTACCACAATGGAGGAGGTGGTAAGAGCTCTCGTACAAGCCACGGCAGCCCAGCAGGAGGCCATCCGTGTTCAGGCAATGGCACAACAGGAGTCTATGCAGCTACAGCAGGAAACCAATCAATTATTGATGAGCCAGGCGATCCAAGATCATGCCCTCTTGAGAGAGGTGGTGGACCAGCTGAAGATCCCCACCATGCAGGCCCGGATGTCCGACGGGACGCGAACCCTGAGGGCCACTGGTTGTCTGCCAAAGATGACATCAGGAGATGACGTAGAGGCATATCTCCTCTCATTCGAAAGGATTGCTCAGCGTGAAGCATGGCCCCAGGAGCAGTGGGCCAGCATTCTCGCCCCTTTTTTGTGTGGAGAGGCCCAGAAGGCCTACTTTGACTTGCCTGCCATGGATGCCACTGACTATACCCGTCTGAAGGCAGAGATCCTAGTACGATCAGGGGTAACGGCAGTGGTAAGGCCCCAGAAATTCCATGTGTGGAAATACCAGGAGACCAAACCCCCGAGGTCTCAACTATTCGACCTCATACACCTCGCGCGGAAGTGCTTACAGCCCGAGGTGTGCAGGCCAGAGGAGATTTTGGAGACCCTGGTCATAGATCATTACATGCGGGGACTGCCGCCAGATCTCCGCAAATGGGTAGGCCAGAATGAGCCGTCCACATATGACGAGATGATCACACTGGTAGAAAGACGGATGACAGCCAGGGAACTGACCCGATTACCCGAGGAAGGCACCTTTCGAAGCAAGCACCTGACCCCAACCCTGGAAGGTTGGGCAGCCAAACCCCCGGGGAGTCCTAGGTGGAAGAAGGGGGGGGGGGCCGAAAACCAGTGGGGACCCCAGAAGGAAGGGATTGGCCTGAGTGGGGGGAACCCCGGGACTAAACCCCCTAACTCCCGGGATAGGGGAGTGATTAAAAGCAATTATAGATGTTATGCATGTGGGGAGTGGGGACACATAGCAGCACAGTGTCCCAGCACCGAGGAGCCTATGCAATGTAACTTGGGGGATTGGGAGGTCCCATGCTCTCTTATCCACCTCGCGGGGGGGGGGGTCGCATTAGCCCCGCATAATTACACCAGGCCAGTGAGGATAAATGGAGCAGAGACTATAGCGCTTGTGGACTCTGGGAGTGCTATCACCCTCTTATCGGGTAAGCTGGTAAAAAGTAGTCAGCTGCTACGAGTCAAATCATAGCAGTGACGTGCGAGCATGGGGCCATGAGCCATTACCCCACCATCCCAGTGGAGACAGAGGTTCAGGGAAACTCCATTGAGGTGACCGTGGGCGTAGTTCCTAAACTCCCATATCCTGTAGTCATTGGGAGGGACTATCCAGGGTTTGATAATTTACTCCCCCTGGAGAGGCTGGAGGGAGGTGGGGACCCTGAGGACAGCGACTCGTCACCAGGGGAATATCAACCTCTGATGTTCGCCGAGATTTCTCAGGATCTGTTTTCAGCCCCCCCAAAAGACCCGGAAGACAAAAAAGAGAGGAAGGCCACGAAGGTCTTGGGAACCCGGATCCTGACCCAGGGCCAGAAGACCTCCCTAGTGGGCAGATGGACGTGAGCAGCCAACAGAGAAACTTCCACCACAGAAGGTGAGCCAGAAGCTGCCTCCAGCCATGATGGCGGCGAGCCATTGGAAGAAGCAGAAGCCGGCCCCTGGAAGCTTGGACAGGTTAGTCCCGGGAGAGAGACTTTTGGGTGGGACTAGGCGGAGGACCCCAGATATGATAACGCCAGGGAAGAGGTAGCCAAGATCGATGGGATACCCGTGGATGGGAAGGTCCGGAGTCCCGGACCTTACTTTATAGTGAAGAAAGATCTCCTGTACCACCTGGTGAAAATGCAGGACCAAGAGATACAACAATTTCTGGTGCCACGAAAACATCAAAAAGCCATATTGAGTCTTGCCCACAGTCACCTGTTTGGAGGACACCTATGGGTAGAGAAAACCCAGGAACGAATCCTGTGGAGGTTCTTCTGGCCAAGAGTACATGAAGATGTCTGGCGATACTGCACCTCTTGTCCGGAGTGTCAGTTACACAGCCCTCACCCGCACTTCCAGGCTCCTTTGGTACCTCTTCCAATAATAGAGGTTCCTTTCAAACCGATGGCCATGGACCTGGTAGGGCCCCTAGAGAAGACAGCTCAGGGCCACCAACATGTGCTTGTTGTACTGGACTATGCAACCCGGTACCTGGAAGCTGTTCCTCTGCGCAACACAGCTTCCAAGACAATAGCTAAGGAGCTAGTACAGATCTTTGCCCGGGTTGGGCTACCCAAGGAGATACTGACGGATCAAGGGACCCTTTCATGTCCAAGTTGATGAAAGATCTCTGTTCATTGCTCCATGTACAAGCCCTATGGACCTCTGTATACCACCCGCAAACAGATGGCCTTGTGGAAAGGTTCAATAGGACCCTCAAGGCCATGTTCAGGAAAGTGGTGAGCCGGGATGGGAAAGATCAGGATACCCTATTGCCTTACCTCATGTTCGCCATCTGGGAGGTTCCGCAAGTCTCCACGGGTTTCTCTCCATTCGAACTACTATATGGGCGCCACCCTAGGGGGCATATTGGATATAGCCAGAGAAGCCTGGGAAGAGGAGCCAAATCCCGGAAGGAACATAGTTGAGCATGTACGGCAGATGAGAGATCGGATAGCCCGAGTTACGCTCATTGTACGGGAACACTTGGAGAGAGCACAGGAGACCCAACAAACCCATTATAACCACCAAGTGAAGCTTCGATGGTTCCAACCAGGGGATCGGGTGATGGTACTGGTGCCCACAGCAGAAAGTAAACTGTTGGCCCAGTGGCAGGGACCCTACGAAATAATCAAAACCATGGGAGAGGTGAACTATAAGGTGCAGCAGCCAGGCCGCCAGAAATCGGAGCAAATTTATCACATCTATCTTCTAAAACCTTGGCATGATCGAGAGGCATGCTTAGTCATGCAGGAGATCCTTCCCCAGGAGGATAACTTACATGAGCAAGTGAGGATATCATCCGACTTGATGCCGATCCAAAAGATCGAGGCAGCCGACATGATTAATCTCAACCGAGATGTGTTCTCTACAAAACCAGGGCGGACGACTGAGACCTATCACCATATCCACACGATCCCCGGAGCCAAGGTAACATCAGGACCCTACCGAATCCCAGCAGCCAGAAGAGAAGAAATCAAGGCCGAAGTAAAGAAAATGTTAGAATTAGGGGTTATTGAAGAATCTTACAGTCAGTGGTCCAGTCCTATTGTTCTAGTGCCTAAACCTCACGGTACCATGAGATTCTGTAATGACTTTCACCGACTGAATGAAATATCCCAGTTTGATGCATACCCCATGCCAGACATCGACAAACTGGTTGACCGACTGGGTAGCGCCCAATTCTTGACTACACCGGATCTGACAAAAGGGTACTGGCAGATTCCTCTGACCAAAGAAGCTAAAGAAAAGACAGCATTCTCCACCCCGGATGGGCTATTCCAGTACACCATCCTCCCTTTTGGGCTACATGGGGCCCCAGTCACATTCCAGCGCCTCATGGATAAGCTGCTGCGCCCCCATACTAGTTATGCAGCTGCATACCTAGATAATGTCATCATCCATATGCCAGACTGGGGAACCCACTTGGAGAAAGTCGAGGCAGTACTGCGCACCTTAAGGCGGGCTGGCCTCACTGCTAATCCTGCTAAATGTGCCATAGGGCTAGCAGAGGCTAGGTACCTGGGATATATTGTGGGAAGGGGCATAGTGAAGCCCCAAACAAATAAGCTAGAGGCAATTCAAAACTGGCCCCGGCCGACCTGAAAGAAGCAGGTCCGTGCATTCCTAGGCATGGTAGGCTACTACTGACGTTTTATTCCCCATTTCGCCACTAGGGCAAGTCCCGTAACGGACCTGGTGAAGGCCCGAGGTCCAGACATGGTAAAATGGACTGACGCAGCAGAGGGGGCATTTACAGACCTTCGGACAGCCCTCTGTAATGACCCCATACTCATAGCCCCAAACTTTAACAGGGAATTTATTTTACAAACAGACGCTTCCGAGGTGGGGTTGGGAGTTGTTCTGTCGCAAATGGTGGGAGAAGAGGAACACCCGATCCTCTACCTAAGCAGAAAGCTTCTCCCAAGAGAACAGAAATACACAGTAGTTGAGAGAGAATGCCATGCTGTCAAATGGGCTATGGAGACACTGCGTTATTACCTCTTAGCCCGGCAATTTACTCTGGTGACGGACCATGCACCCCTCCATTAGATGCAGTGGAATAAGGAAAAGAATGGAAGGGTCACCAGCTGGTTCTTATCCCTCCAACCATTCCAGTTCCACATACGGCACAGGGCTGGATGCCACCATGGCAACGCTGATGGTCTGTCACGAGCATACTGCCTGGCGTCCCAAGTTGCCCAACTCTATGGTGTTGAGCAGAGGGGGGGATATGTGACGGGGCAAGGCCAGATGGCTATAGAAAAGTAGTGAGAGACAGATATATTAGCTCCAGGCTAAACAAACCCCTGGTACCAGGATAAGTGAAATGGCAGCTGCTCCAGGTCAATTAAGACACCTGGGGCCAATTAAGAACTTTCCAGAAGGCAGGGAGAAGGCTAGGTTGATTGGGACACCTGAAGCCAATCAGGGGCTGGCTGAAACTAGTTAAAAGCCTCCCAGTTAGTCAGATGGGTGTGCATGTCAGGAGCTGTGGGAGGAAGTTGCGCTGTTGGAGCAGCTGAGTAGTACACACCATATCAGGCACAAGGAAGGAGGCCTTGAGGTAAGAGTGAAGTGGAGCTTGAGGAAATGAGGGCTGCTGTGGGGGAAGTAGCCCAGGGAATTGTACATGTCATGTTTCTGAAAGGTCAGCTATCATAGCTGATACTATTAGGGTCCCTGGGCTGGAGCCCGGAGTAGAAGGTGGGTCCGGGCTTCCCTCCCCACCTTTGCCCCCTGATTAATCACTGAGACTGGGAGACAACAGAGACTGTGCAAGGAAGGATAACTTCTCCTCACCTCCCTCGCTGGCTTATGATGAAAATGGCTCAGTAGACTGTGACCCTTGTCTCTAGAGAGAGAAGGGTTATGTGCAGGGTCACGGTGAGCCTCTGAGGCTAGCGAAATCTGCCAGGAAACGCGGGACCCACGGAGGCAAGGACAGAGCTTTGTCACAATATCTATGGATCACCACAGAGGCACACTGAAGATACAAACATTTTCCAAGCAACACTCTTTTTTTACTTCAGGGTCTCACTGCCTTCAATGGAACTACTCACATGCATAAAGTTAAGCACATGCAGAAGTGTCAGCAGGATTAGAGCCCAGATTTGGAATCCCACGGACTGAGAACAATCTAACACTGGACCGTGGCTGGGGCTTTAAAACAAACAAAAACGCATAACCTGAAACCTCCTAGCTTTAAGAATATAAATGTGATCCTTAAAAGCTAATTTTTTGTTGTTGCTGATTGTACAAATATTTTAAACTGCTTAATTAGAAAATAAACAACTTTAAAGTTAAATGGACAGTGTATATGCTACAGAATGAAACAAAACATTAAAGCAGATTCTAAACAGAAATAATATTTTCCACCACAACTATGTGTTCTATTTACAGTCATCATGCTGCTAACTCCGTGCCCAAATGTTCAAAGGACATTACATGGTGTTCCGTAACTCACTGTTCATCTCCAAAGCCTGAGACTGAAGCGAAGGCAGGGAAAGTCAAGAATTAACTTGAGTAACATGATGACTCTGATCTTGAAAACACCATCACACATGCTTAATTTTACTCAGATGAGTAACTCAACAAGTTCTATGGGTCACCCTGCATGCCTAAAGTTGGCAATAGCTAACCTCTAATATATATAAATCTTCAAATGAAGAACCTACTACGAGTCCTACCTTTGCCACCCTCATAACACACTACAAAATTAGTCTCAAACACTACATATTATCATAGTGTTGGGGAATTATCGTAGGATATTGTTTCAGGGGTACTATCTCCCTGTGTGAACTAACACAGGCATTGCAATGGAAATCCTTGATAGGATAAAAACAGTGCAATTAAAAATGTATTTCACTCTTGTCATAGATCTTTCCAATTCACTCTGACCATCTGGCCACATCTTGCGGTCCTTATTCAGACAAGAAGGACTAGTCCCACTGACTTCAACAGGAATTATGACTAAGTAAGGATTGGAGGATTTGGGTCATAATGACAAAGACATAGTAATAGCAAGCGGGATCTAAATCCAAACAAGGAGAAAAGGGGGAAGCTACATATGTAAAAATATTCTCTTAAATATCCCATTTTTTTCTTGACCAAAGGGTAGATGGTAACTTCAAACCAGATTGGAACTCAGCTGGGAAGAGGATGTTCTGCTCTATCCCAGACTAACTGATTTTATACACAGTCTCATATAACTCTAGGTATTTAACTCCCCTATCATTAGTCCCTGGACTTTTCTTATAGCAAGCTCCCTCCCCCCTCTTCCTGGGCAGAAGGCTTCTTTTGCTTTTGGAAGACTTCTAATTGCTCTTGTTAAACCAAAGGTGTAAACATATCATTCCTTTAGCTGTCCTATTATCTTCAAAAGCTGCAAAAAGTGCCCCTGAAGCACTGGGAATTCTTCTTACAGGAAACCATGCACACATACACCCGGTATACTCTTTGATATAGTCTTGTGGCCCTAAGGTTCATGAGAAGCAAAGATTAAAGCCTCTTGGAATCTGTTCACGTTCCAGGGGCATGCCTTGTGAAACATCAGGGAGTAATTTGCTGATCAAAGAGTGTAGTTTTACAACAGGTCAGTTATAAATTCGCTACATATCCATTGCTGGAATCTGCTAGGCTTTGCAGAAATCACTCATCTCTAGTTTAGCAAGATGCATACAGTATATAAAGCCAGTGAATGCAATGAAATGAAAAAATGCATCTATTAATAAACTGGAGAGAGTGAAACTGACTAGATTCTATGTTGTCAAATGCACACGTACAGAAGTTAGAAAACATAAAGAAGTATTTTGCTCTCTAATCTTTTTCAGCTCTAATCATTTTAGGTGCCACTTTAACAACAGTACAGTACGCAAAAAAACAAAACAGAAGTGTTATTTTTACATTGTTGATTTCTCTCTAACCAACACTATTTCTCTAGTTAGCTATTCTCTTAACTCAGAGTTGGGCAAACTACGGCCCGCGGGCCACTTCCGCCCCGCGGGACCATCCTGCCCTGCCCTGAGCTCCTCAGCGGGGAGGCTAGCCCCCCATCCCTCCCCTGCAGCCACGCTGCTGCGTGGGCAGCGCTCTGGACCGCTGCTCCTGTTGGACAGCATGGCTGGTTCTGGCATGGTAAGGGGGCGGGGAGCGGGAGGGTTGGATAAGGGGAAGGGGGTCCCCAGAGGGCGGTTAGAGGCCAGGGTCCCGGGAGGGGGTGGTCAGGGGACAAGGAGCGTTGGATGGGTCGGGAGTTCTGAGAGAGGCAGGAAGTGGTGGATAGGAGGTGGGGGCCAGGCTGTTTGGGGAGGCACAGCCTTCCCTACCCAGTCCTCCATACAGTTGTGCAACCCCAATGTGGCCCTTGGGCCAAAAGGTTTGCCCACTCCTGTCTTAAATGCTGGTGAACAGGCAAAGATGTTTTGGCTTGATAATAGCCTGTAGGCGCTAAAGGAAAAATAGCAAAACAGTTGAGAATAAAAGTAAACAAGAAGCCCAGTTCATTCTCTTCTGCAGTACAACCAATAGAAGGGGATCCTAGGAGAGGAAATTTCTGTGAGGTTCTTCCCTCCCACTCCCATCCTCAATAATTCCAAGGTGCAGGGCTTGTGGGTTTGCCCTGCCCTCAAATGGGGAAAGTTGTGGAGCCTGGCCCAAACCTGGTAGATACCCAAGGATGCAGAGGAAGTTAGGGCCACCTGGGCAGAGGATGGTTCTAGTCCTCAGTTTCCCCTCCATCTCAGGCTTCCTGGTACTATGGCTCAGGGTGCGTTATCAGGGTCTCCACTGCCTGTTGCTGCCCACAGGACATCCAGGGAAACCTCTACAAGACTGCAGTGGTGGATAATACTCACTTCTATGATCCCACCCCCAGCCCATCCATTCCATTTCCATCGCCATTTAGTCTCTTTCCCTCTGCAAGGATCTGTGGAGCATCTGTGGGGTCAGGATGAACCAAATAATATCATGGAGGCAACTGATCCCCCTTCCAGTCAATAAGTCAGTGATTTCCATATGGAGGGTACCCTCCACATCGGTATCTTGGGAGCATGGATCAGGGCCTAAGTTATTATTTCGCTACATCCACTCTTTATGGGCTGACTGCCCCCAACACGCAGTAAAGCCAATGGGAGTTAAGGACATTCATGCCCTCAGAGAAGCCACCCAGATCTTTGCAGCATTGAGCTCGATAGTCTTCATATAATTCTGCAGCCAAGAACAATGTGCCAGATCCTCAGCTAGTGCAAGTCAGCACAGCTCCTTAAGAAGACACAGTCCAAGGATCTGGCCAGTAACTTCTTGCTGCATTCCCACTAAGATGATATCCAGCATGCATTTACATCAACTCTGCAAACTTCTATTTGCCTGGGATGAGTAAAATGACATTTGTTATTTTCCCCTCATCATATTAAAGAATGCTCCTTTTTACCCAGGAGTCTTTGTGCCTCAGCTGTTAGATTTCCATGGCAATCTTGCAAAGCTAATTCACATGCACAGTTCATGAAAAATAATTCACTTATAAATTGCATATACAAGAGTTACAGTAAAAACAACGCTTTTCTTTCTTAAATTGGTCTTGAAGCTGCGGAAGGCAGGACTTGCTAAAATATTACAAGAGGGATCCCATTTTATTCTTTCACCCTTACTCTTTATTAGTTTGGTCAAATTATTTGGGTCATGCTTCTTTCCTGCTCTTTTATTGCAATGCAGTTATTCTTGGCTGTGTTCCACCATATCATTAGCATGACTGAAGGAAAATAGAAAGATAAAGACACGCCTTGTTACTCGGCAGGGTCACCAACTGTTCTAGCAACAAAACAAAAATAACAAACACAAGCACATGGTGTTTGATGAGACTTTGAAACACTCTTGTTTGTTGACCAGTTAGTGCCTGTTATACTACTATCAGAAAACATACAAAGGACTTAAGAAAAAGTTATTTGAACCCTTCAGGCGCATGCCCCTCTCGTCTTTCCATCTTTTTTGGAGGGTGAGGGGGAGTGGAAAGGGAATGCAAACTGTCAGGCTTTTCCTTCAGCCTCCTCCCCCAGCTCTCCGTGCAAAAGAATTCAAAGAAGAGTAATAAAACAATTGTCTCTCATGTAATTACAGTGCCTCCCATACCTGTTAGACAAGGTGCTTTGGGAAAAAAACCAAAACAACCCTCTCTCCTTTCCCCCCCCATCCAAAAAAAAAATTGTTGACAGCTTTTCGTGTACAGTAAAACCACATTACAAGTTGTTCCACCAGGAAGACAGATTAAGAGTCTGGGAGTACTGCATGTTTGTTTTCTAAAAAAGAAACAAGTGACAAACTTTGGTGCTTCTGAAGTCTTGAAAGCAAAATCTGGATGGTCTAACTGAAGAGATTCCTTAGTTGTACATGTTTCTATGATTATACAACTTGAGTTAATGTTGGTTATATATTTTATATGACTAATAGGAGCGGACAGTTCCAAAAGATTGATTAAAGTGAGGGATCAAAGTGGACGATCAAACATAGTAATCTGAGTTCCAAGTAGACTCCTTCCATCTGAATCAGATGCATATGCTCCGTGGGATTTAAGCCTTAGTCTTGGCACTTTTTTCCTGTTTTTGAGAGTACTAGATTTGGCTTTCAAACCCTGTGTCATCTTAAATTTGCCTAATGACAAAGTATAGCCAAAAAAAAAAAAAAAAAAAAAAAAAAAAAAGGCCCTTTCAGGGTCACTAGTACTACTCAGTATTTTGAAGTACAAATGTTCACTTAGAACATTTAGTTTAAAAGATGCTGTTTCCTAAACTAAGAAGATTACGAGTGAACCCTCTAGCGAGTGGTTCAATGAGAGGATGCAGTATCAATATATTCTCTGTATCAACACAAATTATACATGCACGTACTTAAATCACACTTCTTGATGTAACTGCAAATTGCACACTCTTTGCACATAATAAAAGGGGCTGAAAATGTGGTATACACTAAGGAGCAAATCTTAAACCCAGTGCATGCCCGAGTAGCAGAGCCAGGTTCTGGGCAGATTGTGGGGTGGAAAATGGAAGGAACTCTCTCCCCTCCTAATCCAGGTCATGAAGCAACCCTGATTCAGCTCTCCAGCTGTTCTGCAAAGACTACTGCAGCCCAATGGCTGAAGTAGGCTCTATATGGTCCATTTTGAGGCACCTACCTTCCAGAAGAAAGGATGGGAGGAGCCATGAAGTAGTGTCCTTCTACAGTCCCTCACCTTTGCCAGCCTTACCATGCTCATCTTGAACCTACTCCTGGAATGTTCACAGATAGGGGGACCCTGTGAAGCTAAACTGTGCATCACACAGGGATGTGTGTGACCCTCTGGAGACTGTCCTGATCCCCTAGTGATATGTCCACACTTCTGAAGAAGGGTACGGATTTGAAACTAATGTGGGCATGTACTAGCACAGGAGTACCCAACATATAGCCTGGGGACCAAATACAGCCTACAAAGCTTATGGATGGATTGTGTTTTTAAGGCACAGCCAGGCAGAGGGGGGTCATGCTGCATTGGAAGTCCCAGGAGATATATTGGCTGATCCAGAATTGAAGTCAAGAGAACAACACATCTGTAAGTAAAGCAAGTCAAGATCTGACCCATAAGTCAAGATCTGGCCCACAAACAATCAGCAGCATACAATAAATACTGAGTTATCAAATGCATCACTGAAATACAAGATTCACCACAGTATCATGATTTTGCATAAACCTCAAGACCACTGACCACCTAGAATTTACTGTCACTGGAGTATAGCCAGTGGGGGCTAACAAGAAGGACCCTTTCATTGCAGAGACTCCAGAGCAATGCTGCATTCTCATGGACAGTATACTGACTTGATGTATACTTTTTTGTAGTACTTCAGAACTGTTCAGCACACCCTGCCATGCCACTAAACCACACGAACGCAACATCTATGCTAAACTGAAGCTATGCTATTTAACTATTATTGTCAAAGCCAGGGCCATACTGGTGGGGATAACATTTTTTTTCTTAAAATAACCATACAGAATACCCTCTTGACTCAGTCCCATAAGCAGGACTTTACATATAGCACATTTAAAAGAAAAAACAAATAATGGCTTAAACACCGATTGCTGTTAGCACATTTTCCAATTACAGAGTGGAGAGGGTTAACTGGCCTAACTTACATGGGAAAAAGAAAAGGAGTACTTGTGGCACCTTAGAGACTAACAAATTTATCTGAGCATAAGCTTTCGTGAATGAGCGAACGAACGTGAACGAAAGCTTATGCTCAAATAAATTTGTTAATCTCTAAGGTGCCACAAGTACTCCTTTTCTTTTTGCGAATACAAACTAACACGGCTGCTACTCTGAAACCGTACATGGAAAAGCTCTCAACAAGTGAAAAAATAAAAAAAAACTTTCCTGACTCACACCTAACATTTCATTCAATGTTTTATGAAACTGTGGCATTATCTCCCCACCAACATGTTCATTAACTATCTTATTACCTCTCAAAACCAAATTCTGTTACTTTAAATCTTTCAGAAGGGATACTAGCTGCTCTAGAGCAGTGGTTCTCAACCTTTTTTCCTTTGCGGACCCCTAAAAATGACAAATGGAGATGCAGACTCCATTGGAAATCTATTGTCTCTCTATATAGTTGAATTCTGTTCAGTCAATTTTCAGACTAAGTCTTTCGCAAACCCCTTAAATATGGTCCACAGGCTGAGAACCATTGCTCTAGAGTGCCCGCATTTGCACTGGGGGACTAAGGGCAGGTAGGGGATGGAGATCTGCATTTTGATACAAAGAACTCTAACGATCTTTAAATAAATCCTGGATTTGTGAACTAGGTCTGCAGAAATGTTGCAGGTTTGGTTAACTTCACTATACATTTGATACTTTAATCCAATCACACTACATGTTCTCCAGCACATCAGCCATGTTAATCTCTTCCAAAATTGCTGAAATCTCTCTAGTCCTAGGAATGAAAATATATGCTTCTCATTCTCTGCATGCAATGCTAACAATGGATCCCTTTCATATATGTAACAAAGTGTTGGCGTGGGGGTGTTACTGTCCTTCCTTGTTTTTGTATAACAGTAATGGATTTGGTACAGCTGATACTAGAGCAATCAAAGTGCATTCCTTTTGCTGCTATTCTTAAAGAACCTTAGCACTTCTGGGCCTGAGTTAGATATTTTTTTTCTCATTCTTAAAGAGATTACTTTCTAGTTGAATGTGGAGTTTGACCCTTTCTTGCTCTTTCTGTAACCAAAGGGTGTATAGTACTCTCTCTCCCTGTATTACCATTCTTCATACATAGATTATGCAGGGCCTGAACGGTATTTATAATAACAAGGGGGGACCCTCACCTTCTGTCCTCACCTGTTAGGGCAACTGGATGTCCTATATGCTTAGTAAGCAGATATGGACAGTAATTTGGCCAGGGTTGACAGTTACTGAAAGAAGCTGTTAACAGAACTGCGTGATGGCTTGTGTAAAACCATCTGGCGGTCTCAAAGCTACTCCCTGTGGGCTGGTCATCAGAAAAACAGCACCACAGACAAAGGCAGCTTTAGAAAAGTAGACTTGATTCTCCACTGCCCTGCACTTTGTGCAGACCTTTACCCCTATGCAAAGTGAGTGTAATCTTGATTTGGCAGTGTTTTATACTGACTTTGCACAGCACAGATGTAGAGGACTGTACATGGTGCCAAGCAGTGTAGGACCAGACCATCAATAAGCATGAGCAGTTCTCTGGGTGCAGAGTACTCCAGCCCCTTAGACAATATACTGTAACAAGGAAGTGTGTACAAGATGTTCATTTATCTTAATATAGCTGCGCACAAAATACATTAGCAACTTGTCATTCACAGCATGCATGCATTCCTGCAAGCTAAGTGATAAGGCTAAATAGACTGCAAATCCACTGAACAACAGGTGGAATCAATGCTTGGAAATGTAAGTGACAAATGTGATCTGCTCGCTGTGCATTCTGAGCTACTTAAACATTCACCTTTGTGCCTCGCTCATGTCATTGGACTCAACAAGTGCTGATAAGCCCTCTGTGTTATATTCATGACTGAGCAAGCAAGAGTTGAATTTCCATGGCTCATTATTATTGGAAATTAATCTAACTCGGCAAGGATTAGTCTGCTGGGCACTTTATCACTTTCCAACAAGTACATGACTGGAGACCGGAATTTAAATCTTTCCACTAATACATAGAGCAGGGCCTGTTGCGGAGCTCAATGAAGTCAATTTTACAGCAGCGAAACTCCACCAACTTCAGTAGCACTAGTATGAATGAGAGGAGATTCTTTCCCACTTGCTTCCCAAGTACTGAATGACCTATTGCTAGCATTGCTTAGCTATACACTCTAGTCTTTCTCACTTCCTTCCAGACTCTGATTATCCACATATGTGCTCCTGATTAGAAACCATTCAGACCATACTCTGTGAGAGTAACTGTGTGTGTACATAGTTTTGAGTGCATGTTCAATGTAAATGCCTAAACTGGTCTACAAAAATGGAAAATTAAACGTTACATTAGCAATAGGCTCAATCAATACTTTGGGGAACATATTTTCAAAGAGAGTCATCTAAATCATATTCATAATGTGAGTACATATTTTGGGGTATTTGTACAATTATATGTGCAAAATATACAAGTATGCATATAATTCTCTATTCTGCATGCATAATTACATGTGCACATTTTGCAAATGCAACTTAATTGCCTGTTTTTAAAAATTTGTGCCTTGATTTTCAGAGTTTGCTTAGCACTCACAATTCCTTCTGAATTCACCACTGGCTCTTTGAGCTAGCTCAATGCACAGAAGTTGAGGACACTCAACGCGTCACAAGATCAGGTCCTATGTAATCAAATTACTTTCCTTTCAGTACTGGAATTTAATCATCCCGAGATTAGTGAGTATTACTTAGTTGCATTTGTTTGTTTGTTTCCTCAGCCTTTTGTGTTCTCTCTGGCCTTCCTTTTGTCCCATTTATTGTGGTTTTCTGATATCCCTTACTTTTCCACTCTATTTCTGGCTGCTTTTGACTTACAGGTGAAAAAAAAAAATCATTCTCCAGTGGAGTTGGAAATGACTGACTGCCACACACTGCTGGTAATGGTGATGATTTTTTTTAATATAACCAGCAAATAAATTAATATCACTTATGCTCTCCTCCGACTAAAAATACTGGCTAGTAATTTGTTTGCAACAGGAGATTGACCATGGTCAAAGGAAGGCACAGGAAATATGAAATAGCACAGAGGTCAAGGAATACTAACCCCAGACCAAAAGTGTTAAGCTGAAATGGGCAGCAGGACATCCGAACACTCAGTGGTTTATACCATTTCATGCCCACATAGCTTTCTTGCTATCAAACCATGGCATGCCTGTAGGAAATAAGCTTCCTGTGTCAAAACACTTGGCTCACCAATGATACGTTGCAATGCAGGAACATTGCAGCACAGCCTTGTCATATACTGTTACTCCAGAACACTTCTCCTGCCTATTGCCATGGCTTTATATTTTTTCTAAACAAAACAAGAACTACAATATAGTGTGATAAAACATACTGTATTTCTAGCTAGCCTGACCTCTGCAATCACATAAACAATTACCATTATTCAACTTGACAGTACAGTTTTGAAAAAAAAAATAGTGCTAGTAATCCTGCACTAGATAATGGCTTGTCAGCACTTCCCCTCTCCCCAAAATATCTCATTTTCAGATGTTTGAGGGTCATCCAAACAAATTTGTTTCGGGTTAAAACTTGCAAGGGAGCAAAGTTTGGTTTCACAACATTGGACAACACAATCAGATCAGCTGTTTTTTTAAGTTGCGGAAGGAGAGCTAGAAAGAAAAGTTGTTTTCAGAGTTCTTTTGCAGTTGTATGATAGGAAAATCGCTTTAAAATAGAGAGTTTAGCAAGCAACTATTTATCATAGAAATGTATATAGATCCCCATCATCCAAGCACATGTTTGTGTTACCTTAATGAAACAGTTACAAAATATGGCACAACCTCTTACTCTTAAAGAACTATTTCATGACATTACTAAAGGTCAGTCCAATCTCTGACCAGACAAACAGGTCTTGAACTGTGCCCTTAAGCTCGCTAAAACCATGGTTTGGCAGACTGCCTGAGATAGGAGGTTCCAGATGCATTACTCTCCGCTCCCAAGGCTGCTACCAGTCATAGGGGATTCAGCATCAGACAGACAAAAAGAGATGTAAGCAGATTGCAACCACCTTTACCATGACAGTGTCCCAGAACATTTACACCATGAACTGCACCTGTGAGTAAATGACTACTGCACAGCACAGAGCAATGATGTGTGTCCATAAGACTTGCTATACTGTACCAGATGAGCTGCAGCATTCTACACTGGCTGAAGATCGAAGCATTTCTGAATTGCCTAGGTAGTTACATTACAAATATAATCTGTTTCATATTCACACAAAACTTTCTAAAGGAATTTAGATGCCTGGTCTTGTACTGCCATGACAGAGAGAAACAGACAGTATGCCCATCTGATCTTTCCGTAATACACCATTCCCAAATTATGCACTAACCCACTAGGTCCAAAGCATTGAGGGACCACCCCCAGTTAAGGATGAACCAAGAAAAATGGGGGTAATACATACAACGTTGTGAAGCAGTAATGAGGATCAAAGTACACAGCTTTTTGGAAAGGTAAGCCAAGTAAGGCAATGTCATTTGAGCAGCTTACCTGTTCTCCAGCAGCGTCATGCACACAACCTCTCGCACGCCAGGGTTGTTGGCTTTTTCAACAGAGCAGCTTTGGAGATTCCAGGTAGCCACCCTCAGCACAGGCTTGCCGTCTCTCATCCCGCCAAACATCTCCACCGAGGGGCGAGTGGATATGATCTGGGTGGGGCCCCCAGGTGGGAAATCCAAGTCCTCGCTTTGGAGGCTCAGAGAGGTGGGGCTGGGGTGAGGATTGACGGTGAAGCTGAGCCCCCCGTTGGTATTGGTGGAAGGGGGCCGTGACCTCTCGGTGAAAATCTGGTGCCTGATTTTGTCCAGGAAGGAGGAGTTGATGCAGTCCATCTTCACCAGGTCCTCGATGCTTCGGAAGGGCCCGCGCTCCCGGCGGTAGTCCACGATGCCGTGGGCTATCTTCTCCGTGACGCCACGGATGCTCATGAGCTGGGCCGGCGTGGCCGTGTTGATGTTGAGCCTGGCGGCGGCCAGGTGCTGCGGCGGCTCGGGGTTGGGGTCCTTCCTCAGGGAGCTGGGCGAGTGCTGCGCCGAGCTGCCCTTGCTGCTCACGCAGATCTCGAACTTGACCTGCTCCAGCCGGGCGGCCCCGACCCCGCTCACCAGCGCCAGGTCCTCCACTTTCTTGAAGCCCCCGATGTACTCCCGGTACTCCACGATGCTCTGGGCCACGGGGCGGGTGATGCCGGGCAGGGTCATCAGCTCCTCCTCCGTGGCGCTGTTGATGTTCAGCCGCTCCTGGTTGACCAGGATGTGGCTGAAGTTGCACGCCGCGCTGAACTTGCGGCTGTGGCAGAGGTCCGAGGGGTCCCGGGGGATGGAGCGGTGGCAGCCCAGGTTGCCGCCCATGGCCGGCGGCGCGATTCGCTCCCACCCCGCGGCGCGGGCGGCGACTCTCCTGCCGGCTGCGCGAGCGGGGCGAGCTGCGGGCTCACGGCAGCGCGGGGCGCCCGTCAGGCGGCGACGCTGGGCGCGGACTTGTGCCCCGGCCCCCGGCCCGCGGCAGCTCTCCCGGCCCAGCCCCGCATCGCCCACCAGGGGGAGGGGCCTGCAAGCGCTCGGCTCCGCACTTGGCAGCGGGGCGCGGGCTCCGAGCAGAGGGGAAGTTAAAAATATCCCCGCCCCCTGCCCGCTCCCCACACGGCAACCTGCCCCCGGCCGGCCGGCCGGCCACTCTCCTCGCCCGCAGCGTGGCCCCGGCCTGGAGGGGGAGAGAGCGCGGCGGCGGCAGAAAGGGGGGGCGCCGCGTCCGTAGCCAGCAGCCGAGCCGCTGGGGGTGCCTCCTTCCTCCCCGCGGAGTTTCTTTCCCGCCCGCGGCTGCTTGCGGACTGCGCAGCGCGAGGCAGGGGAAGGAGCCTTCTCCTCTCCCGCCGCCGCCGGGACTTAGCCAGCCCCGCATACAACTCGCCGCGCCCCGCCTCTCCCTCCCAGCCCCGGTCCCCGCGCGGCAAAGGCGCTGCGGGCTCTCCCCGCCGCTGCCTTCCGGCTCAGACCGCCGCGGCCCCTTCGCTTCCCTCCGCGGTGCGCATCTGCGCTCCCCTCCTTCCGCAGGGGAGGAGGCGCCAGCGGCCTTGGCCTCCTCCTGGGCTGATCACATGGGCTCCCTCCCGCGCGGAGCCCAGCCTGCGGCCGCAGCAGGAGGGAGGGGGGGGGGCGACAGGTAGCTGAGCTGGGGGGTGGCTGCTGAGCGCGTCCCTTCCTTGCCTGGCGCAGCCCTTTGGCTACTGCGCTCTCCAGGCGGTGTCGGCAGAGATCTCTCGGTCACGGCTCCGCCGGGCGCTCCTCACCCCCCCCCCCCGGGTCCTTTTCCGGGCGCCTTGCCCGAGTGGCTGGGGGGCTCGGTCAGAAACCGTGGTGCAGGGGGGAAAGAGCGGGCAGAGAGTCATGTCCACGCGTAGAGCTTATGGCATAAAGGCGCTGCCTTTTCCGAGTGCTGCCCAGACACGAGCGAATGGATCCGACTTGCAAACCCGTGCTCCCCGCGGCCGGTGCTTCCTGCCCGGAAAGTTGCCGTTAATCTACCAGGGCTTTTTTGATGATCGCAGCATTTGGACGGCAGCCCTCCGGGGTGCCCTTATTGAAAAGGACTTGTCTCCTGGCCCAGATCCCCGCTTAGACATGGTAGATGGCTGATCCCAGCATGGCTTGTTGGAAATCGGCACATTTTCCAGGGGCTTGGTAAGCCTTTAACCTGGGGTGGTATGTCCAAACTTTGCAACATAGGAGAGCCACAGTGGCACCTTATATGTGCAACTTTTCATCTTCAGCCAACCAGAATCCCAGATTCCATTGTTCTGCATGCTGTGCCAGCTCGGAAAAAGATTGTCTCTGCCCCAAAGAGTTTACAGGCTGTGGCATCACAAGTGGGTGTAAAACTAATTGGAAGGAACAGGGGCAGAAAAATGAAGAAAAGAGCAACATATATTTATGGATGCCAGCTATGCGCACAGATAGATTAAAATGGCATAATACAAATAAGTATTTAATATAAACATCAGAAGTGATTACTGGCCCTCTATGACAACCTAATAAAATAAATGAAAGAAAAGGAGTACTTGTGGCACCTTAGAGACTAACAAATTTATTAGAGCATAAGCTTTCGTGATGTACACATCCATAATAGTAGTTTGTTCTTGCATCACCAATGGTAGATTAATGTAAAGAGTTTTAGTACACCAAAATAGAAAGCATTTTGATCAGCTTCAACCTCTCACCAAAGGTGCAGGGAAAGGAGATTTAACATTTGAGGGAAGAACTGGCTGCACTGGGCTCTTGGGCTTCACTTATGCACCAGTGCTTTTACATTTGCAGTGAGTACTGTATTGTGTATTTTACATGGCCTTATACATTTGTTTCCTGTTTGAATTTACAAGAAACGTAGCAAATTAGTAGCTTGTTTTTTCAGTGCAAGAAGTGCTTATTCAAGTGATTAAATGATTCCATAAATATAGTGAATTCCAAACCGGGAAAACAGCTTCCAATGCATCAAAAGATGCACTGGGCCTAATTCTGCAAAGCACAGATTAGAACAATTTAAAAGAGTGTTCTCTGCACTGCAGTAATACTGGGATAAGAGCCCTAGGAGCTATTACCTTAGTGTAGAAAATTCTCATTTTTGTAATGGTAGATTTCTACAATAGATTGAATAAGAGCTAAATAAACCGATTAAAGAAGTAACTAAGTACTGAAATCAATGTGAGTTGTGCCTATGTATCTGTGGGCAGAATTGGGTCCACAGTATTTAAAAATAAAAGACTTTTGATTGGAGCAGCTCCAAGAGGAAAAGCAACCCTTGTCACCAACATGAAATTGTTTCTGTTCCATCAGTAACTAGGGAAGATATTAAGCAGCAATTATTAAACATTTTAAATATGAAAGAGCAGATAATACTCCTTTTGGTGCAAGTTAAAAGAATTGGCTGGAGAGAACTCTGAACCAATAGTGTTGATTTTTAACTAATCTTGGAGAAATGGGGAAGTTCCAGAGGATTAGAAGAAAGCTAATATTATGCCAACATTTCAATGACTCAGGAAACTATAAATTGTGTTTCTGATGAATAAACCCAACATCACCTCCAGCAGCACTTGAACCACTAGATAAATTTGGCAACTGACAAACAAGGTTTTCGTTAAGGCAACTAAAAGAATCTCCCTGTCACAATAGACTATGTTAGTTAGGCTGTCTGGGCTGGGGCAAAGTGGTTGGGGGGGCATTGATTGGGTGTTCAAGTCAAGTGTCACTTGACATAGTGAAATGCTGAACTCAGGCTGTGTGAAATATAAGCAGAGGTAGCTCTTCTCTGCACCTTGGGCAGGACTTTGCAATATGCAATGACCACAGTAGACACCTGTCAATCTTTGCCTCTGGTAGGATTATCCTCAGTCTGAGAGATCATATAGCAAGTGCTGAACTTGTCTCACAACAAGACAAGCACAAGTTCTGAACTTGCCTCATGACAAGCCAAACTGCTTGGAACTCAGCACCAATAGCTGGAACAGAGCTCACATCCTCCAAAAGCACAAGCCCCACCCTCCAACATGAAAGGAAGAAGACTGTTAGCATGGAAATATAGGGTTTAGGGCAACCGGTTGAGTAGTGCTGATTACAGTCAGAAGGAGCAGGTGGTTCCCTATACATTAGCTGGTCTGCTACAATATTATGATTATTTTAGGTTACTCTCTGGATGGTGTAGAACGTTAAGGCGAGCATACATTCTTAGCCATTTCCTCCCTCTCCTCCCAAATACTTAAACATAGTGACCTCTTGTTTGTTGCCATAAGATACTGTCACACTTTGAGGGGCAATCCAGACTGTGTCACCACCTCCCCTGAAATGTTGGGTGTCTGAAATGCCCTGCTGTGGTCTTTCTCTCAAGTCAGGACCTGCCACAGAAGTACAAAAGCTTGGTTTCCCTTGTCCTTCTAGGTGAAAGATCTTTGCCTAAGCAGATTTCTCACTTATACTCAGTTTCCAGAGACTTCAATCCCTGCCCTCCCTTGGTTGAAGGATCCATCTTTCTCAGCTTCCAAGAGCTCTGTTCCCTTTTGTCTGTCTAGTGATGCATGCCAAAGATGGCTTCTGTCTTTGCTTATAACTTCCAAAGGTCAATGACGTCATTTCAAGAGGCAGGATGATCTCATGATGTTTTTCCCCTTCCTGTGGGCTTCTCATCCTCCTGTGTGTAAATGGGGGTTCCATTTTTTTGAATCTACCATGCTTTATTTACATAGGAGACAGGTAAATAGAAGTAATGTTCCCTCCTGTTTGGGAGAGACCTCTTTCTCTCTGTGTTTGGACACAGAATATAAAGCCTAATGTCAGAGAATATCCATAATTCCTTTATAATGTTAATATATATTTCACGGTATTAGTCACCAGTGTATCACAGGTTTTCATAAAATACCTCACTCAAACTTTTATAAAGCAGTAATACTTTCTACTATCAATTGATTCAGTTGCTTATTACTTGAGGTTCAGACCCCATCTTTGTACACCAGTAAACTCTTTGAAAGGTAAAACCCAGACCAAGCTTCTCTCTCCTGCTGGTGTAGACATCATGCTATCTCCTCTCCCACTTGTTAGCTAATATGTAAATGGACCTTTGTTTTCTCTGCCTTAGGACTGAGCTAGTCAGAGAAGCAAACACATTCCTTGTCTAGGGCAGACCTGTTTACCATCTCCTCCTGACATGACGGATTTAAACACACTTAAGTCATAATTCCATCATATATCCATAACTCTTAATATATACTGTGTACATACAGCATACAAGATTATTAATTTTTAGTGAGTTATTGGATTTCAAACAGTATATTACATGTCATCTTTTAAATAAATATTATGACTCCAGTGCGTGAAGTGTAGAGAGTACGTCAGGCCTGACACAGTTACTGACACAAAGTAGTGATCCACAAATGGGCCTCTGTGTCATCGATACTACCCAAAGCTTTGTCAATGAGGGACTTTGTCACTTCCCAGTTGAGAAAATAGTCTCTCAAACATTCCTTATCATTAATGTATATTTCACCCTTCAAATGTCTTTGGCTGAAATTCCTCTGTGGCAGATAGAGTTTTAAAGCACAAGCAATTCAGACTGTTAATTTACAGTGAACCATGGACTTTATAGACGCTGCAAGGAATTTCATACTGTTATCATTGCCAGACATTATTATTTCAGAAATCAATATAATTCATTAATGTGTAATGCTAAAAACGATAAGTAGACCTCACGGAGGTCTGCCTTCAGTTCATTTGGTTATTTCACTGGGGAAAAATTATTACTCCAGCTACAGTTTTGCATTTTTTATTGAAATATCATTAATTACTTACTACTGTACTAGCTACTGGTTTACCCTGTAGGTTTAAATGTTGAATTTAAAAAAAAAATCTTTTGTTTTTCTTCAGTTAGGATTACTAGTAGATAACCACCACTTTAGCATTTAGCACTTTATATGTTCCAAGGGCTTTATCAACATAAATTAATCCATGGATTCAGCTTTCTAACTAGGGGTTAGAAAAGTTCCTTGGTTACCGGTGAATACTATGTATTGTTTGCGACTTTTACTAAAACTTCAGGACCCAGTCTGATTCAAATGAGTAGTCTCAATGAAGACAATGGAAATATTCATGAATAAAAGCTGCAGAACTGCACCCTTAATTTCTCTGCTATTCTTATATGTAAGGAAACCTCAGGTCTCTATGTGGGGATTGATATATCATTTATTACTTCGGTGTGTCAATTTTCCCATCTCTAAAATGAGGAGAATGATACTGACCTCCTTTGTGGAGTGTTTTGAGATCTACTGATGAAAAGCGCTATATAAGAACTAGATATTATTATTTGTTTTGCAATTGGTTTATTTCCATCTCTGACTCTTTATTGTTGTTTCTGCTATTTGGAAAAAAATGTATTCATTAGAAACCAAAATTTCCCCTAATCTAGGATTACTAGAACAATTCTGTAGGAGTCAGATCCTCAGCTGTCAGATCCTCAATTGTCATAGATCCATTGAGGAACGGCCTTTAGTCTCTGGAATAAAGGAGGTCTCACTTAGAAACAGAACACTATTTTACACAAGGTACCATGCTTTAATAGCAACCTTCCCCATGTTCCAACCCACAGCCTTGAAAGCCTGGATCTCTTACATGTAAAGTCTTGAGCTACCGATAAAAATTGCTTGGTGAACTCACACACCCATGGACTTTGAACTTGTTTGAGAAACTTTCCTTGGAGCCCTGTCAAGAGAAACAGTATGTAGGAGATTTGGTTGCATGCTTATTACTGGAAACACCCTCATTAAGGACCAGATCCTATTTACATTAAAACCAATGGAAGGATTCCCAATGATTCAAAATTGAGCTATGCTGGATTACGTAAGCTGACTGACTGGCTCAGTTTAATCATTTGTTTGTATAGTTCTCCTATCTTTTTCTCTCAGGTATTGGCTCTTGTTTAAATTAAAGCATGAATATGAAGGCCACGTCGCACTGAAAATGTTCTTCCAAATTCCAAGGAGCTCCAACATGACTATCTCTGCCTCATCAGATATACCCTCATGTAAGCCACATAAAACATAAATACAATAGTCTCACTGAGAGGTTGGGGTAATTTTTCTCCACTCCTCTTTTCACTGATTCCATCTCATTTTCTCCATCCTTGGCATCATCTCTTCCTTCTGCTCCTTATGCTTGAACAACCTGCCATCTCCATTTTTAACTAGTCCTCCTTCAAACACTTGTCCTTCACATTCCCCCTTAAAACTCTCTCTCTCTCTTCCCCTCCCTTTGTTGATCTCTTCCTCAATCTCTCTCCTAGTCTACTTGGACTTGAACTGTCCCCCGGTCTTTTGTTTACATGGGTGTTACATGACAAGATCTTCTGGAGGAGAGATGTTGTTTTCCGGGGTAGTGTTATCCAGCACCTAAGGCACAAAGACTTTTAATCAAGAGAAGTGGGATTTATTCCCTGAGTTGCTGGGTACTCTCAGACAAGGCTCTACTTCTCCGTGCCTCAGTCTCCCACTCTGTACAATGCTCACCCACCTTTGTAAGGTTCAGATCTACAGATGAAAACCGTGAGGTAAAATTAAGTATTATTTCTAATTATTTGTTTTCTAAAGCAAAATCTACATTTATGGTGCTATATAAATAATAGTTCATGATAATTACAGAGATACAAAAGTACTGGTTGCCTCCCTAAGTACTTCTGACATTTAGACTGTAGTATTTCAGGAACTATTTGATGTAGTCAGGTCAAGCTTCGTATTTAAAGACATTTGAACAAGTCCCATACATGTCAGGAAAAGTACTTTTTAGGAATCTGATCCTTCTCTCGTTCAAGTCAATGAGAGGTTTGCCAAAATAAAGCCATAAAGATGTACAGATGTCCTTCAAAAAGATACCCTCTGTATTTGGCAACAATAAAAGAACACCTGACCTACCTCTGTTAAGGCATGATGCCATTAATTGTAATGACACAACGATGATGATGATACAGTTATGTAATGATATAATTACTATCCAGATTGTAAAAAGAAAAGGAGTACTTGTGGCACCTTAGCGACTAACAAATTTATTAGAGCATAAGCTTTCGTGAGCTACAGCTCACTAGCTCACGAAAGCTTATGCTCTAATAAATTTGTTAGTCTCTAAGGTGCCACAATTACTCCTTTTCTTTTTGCGAATACAGACTAACACGGCTGCTACTCTGAAACCTATCCAGATTGTGATACTAAGTTACTGAGAGCTTGGTGTTGTACAAGATACAAGAAAGATACAGCCCTGAGGAGCTTAAATCCATAATCCTCAGTCCTTATTCATGTTGAGTAATACTTATTCACAAGAGACTAACTGATGTCAAAGTGCTATGACTATGGATAAGACTTGTAGAATGTAGCCTGAAGTAAGGAGTTCACAATTCAAATAAAGGATCCTAATTACATAAGATGTCACATTTTTTATAATTACTGCATGTAACATTGCATATGAGGTCACATTCAGAACTCCAAAAGTCTGTTTATAAAATATATACCCATGTATCATCTATTCTGGAGAAGTCTTTCCAAGACCAGAAGAGCCATGAAGAAAAATAAAAATCAGTCACCACTGCCTTACATGAGCTTTTGTGACATGGCAGCTGTACAATGTCCCCCTGAGACAGGGCATTAAATGTTTATTCCCACCCTGCAAATTTATTATTTTTTATTAAGATTTGTGCTAAAACAAATAGTAAATAGATAATATTTGTGCACAAATTGTTGCAAATCTCTGGCCTCCTAGAATTTTGTGTATGTCATTTTTCTGCCCACCATCAACACAAACTTCTCAGCAGCAGCAAGGATAAAACCCAAATATTTTGGCTTCATCCCACCACTTACGCTAATAGAGAATGTTTTAGGTTAGTAATAGATGGCCAATGACACAAAGATCATCAGTGCAGATTCCATCCAGTAAAGAGCAGTGGCTCTCACACACACTAGCCAGTTTGTTACTCTATTATCTCTGTACATGATTCACCTAGACTGAATTTCAGCCCTGCAGCAAATGCCTGAATTTATACAGTGATGGGGGAATTAAGGTACTGAAGAGTGACTATAATATGATTCGTAAGACCTGATGCTGCAAAACGATGAGCACCGTTAACTCACCTCCCCAGCTTACTTCAAGAGGAATTGAAGGCCCTGAGCACCTCACCAGAGTGGGCCCATACACAAGACACACAAAGATAGGGCACTCCGAGAGGAAGTCATACATACATGATCACAACAAAAACAAATTGGCAGGGGAGGGGAGCTTGTGGTTAATAAGACACCAAAATCCAGTATCAGGTACCCAGTTGTCAAAGCTGAGCAGATAGTTGTAATTAGGTGGATACAGTCTTTATCCTAAATAGGGAACTTCAGAATGGGGATAATATTTACCATATTATAAGCATCAGATTCATGCAACCCAGACACTTTGTTGTAGGCTCTTATTCAGAGTTCACATACATCTCCACAAAGATCTGTCAAAGTTGATCAAAGTGTGGAATTTTTTCAGCCTGTAGAAAGATGCTCTGTCAGTTGCAGTGATTTCTGAATAGCTTTGGTTGCAGGGGAGGAAGTGCTGCCAGCCACACATTGTTTCAAGCACCAGCTGCAGATGCAGGACAGTGTGGGCTGGGGAGGCAGCACTACTGCTCCTTTTCTGTAAAGGGGCAGCAAGTGGCCCCCAGCTACTGTGTACTGCAGAAATTCCCTGTGGTGGCTTATATCATTAACAGCAGGCAACAGGGCTCCATCTGTACAGAGCTCATTTCAGGATGGCAAGTGACGGAATATGAGTGGGTTTATCATTTCTTTTTTTCCTGTTAGCCTTTTTTTATGAAAGTTGTTGACTGAGGTATACACTTGTAATTGACATTGTTGGCCCAATCCTGCATCCTTGTATACCCCAAAATGCCGACTTAAATCAATAGCAAACTCAGATGCACACAGAATTCAAAATCAGACCATGTGTGTCCTTCTGACTTGTTCTAAGCATTACACACCAGGGACCAGATTCAGCCATCCTTACTTTCACTGAATAGTACCCTACTCTACAAGTGGTTCCTTTGAAGATAATAGAATTACCTACAGAGTAATGTACTACTTAACATGAGGAAGAGTGGCAGAATCTGGCCTGAAGTGGCTATGTTTGAGATACAAAGCAGCACATGCCAGCAGATGAGATTGTGGGCAGGAACCCCGAGCTGAGCTTTCCTTAGTCTGCCTTAGTGCCACATATGGAGCAAACTGTGGTTTTAAAGGGCGAATTCTGCTAAAAGACAAAACCTCTCCATTGCCTTTGAGTTTGGAGGCAGAGATTTGGGGGGATGAGAGAATTCTCTTGTGAGTGTAATCTTTTATCTTCACTGGTTTGGATAGGGTGGCACAAATTTTCAAGTTCTGATGTAAATGAAAGCATATTGTAAATTTCTTAAGGAATCTTGTTGTCGCCTATGTTTGCAGTGTTATTGTAGCCGTGTCAATCCCAGGATATTAGAGAGACAAGATGGGTGAAGTCATATATTTTATTGGATCAACTTCTGTTGGTGAGAGAGACAAGCTTCTGGGTGACAGAGAGCTTTCTCCTGTAATTTTTCTGTTGTAGTCTATACCAGAGGGTAGGTTCTGCCCTCAAGTTGAACATCCCTGTAGAACTATCTTGCCAAATTGCTAATGGTTCACAGAGGAACCAATGTAAATATTTTTGGGATTGACTTTCCAAGGTATTGAAAGTTTCCTGGGTGGTGGTGGTGAGTTCTCCACTCCCTTTGATTTCAGTGATAATGGGGTTTCTCAGCATGTCAGGGGAGAGGAAACAGCTGGCATCTTGCAGAATCAGGCTTCATGTTTACAAGTGAAGTACTAAGGGTGTTTGAAAAGAGTGAGACAAGTATTTACATCAGCTAGAACCGGCTGAAAGAAGGGAAAAGTTTCAAAGAAATTTTTTAACTTTCTTTTGCAGGGTGGGAAAGGGAGCCCTCTTCTGTTTTTTCGGAAAGGTTCAATGACATTTTTATTGACACTTCTGAATCAAATTGTTTATTGGGATCACATAACATTTTTTTCCTTATCAGATCCAGCATTTTTAGTAAACCAAAACGTTCCACAACAATTTCAAACATAATTTTAATTTAAAAAATTGATAAAAATATTGCAGAAAATGAAAGATTTCAACAGTGTCACCCTATTTTTGTGAAAAGTTCCATTTTGGGTGAATAAAAGGCCTTTTTCAGTTGAGAAATATTTTGTGCAAAATTTTTTAACCACATCTAATATCAAAACACTTGCTCCAAACTTTTGCCAATCCAGAAAATCATTATTTTTTAATGAACATTTTTGACTAAGTGGTTGAATTGTCATTTAACTCAATATGTTTTTCAAAACATAAAAATCAAGGAACTAAGACAGTTTAAAAGACAAAACAAAACCAAATCAGGCTATGGATGGCATCCCACGCTTAACTATGTAGTGTCATAGCATATGGTGAGATACTCTTAAGGGTTAGCATACCTTACATCAGTATAAATCTATAATAGGTAGAGCAGGTAGCAACAACTATTGTTAAGATGCTTGACATTTTGCATTAGAAGACCCTGTTTTCAGTTGCTTATAACTTTGCCAAAATTAAACCATTTGGGCTGAAATCTCCCATTCTGATTGTCTACCTCAGACTGATTTTTTTTGTGGAAAGTTTCAGCAAAAACAGTTCAGCCATTTCCAAGAATGATATTGGGGGGAAATACATTATTTTGCCCCTGTTAAAAATTCTTACAACTGTTTCATTAAGGAGCTATAGTGGCTCCATGCACTGGAACACAGACTTGAGATTTGAAAGTAGAGGTGTCACCCTGGTGTCAGCAATGAGCCTTTTGCTGTCTTCAGGAAAATTCACCCAAATTTGGCCAAATGATAAGTCTCTGGGTAATCTGTTTGCACATGCTTCAGAGGCACCGACTCCTTGGATGCTCTGGGGCTCAAGCACCCACCGAAAAAGTATAGAGGGTACTCAGCACCCCCACGGCTGGATTAATCTTTTGAGCCCTAGTACCCAGACTGTGGGCCCTGGTGTCCAGCCCATGGCCCTGCCCCCTGAGGCCCCACCTTCTGCTCTGCCCTGAGGCCTCGCCTCTGTTCAACCTCTTCCCCCAAGGTCCTGCCCACTGCTCCGTAGCAAGGCCCCGCCCCCACTAAGCCTCTTCCCCTGACGCCCTGCCCACCACTCATACGGGGGAGGAGGGAGGAGGTAGAGAGGAGCACCCACCAGCAAAAACAAAAGTCAGCACCTGTGACATGCTCAGTAGAGGCTTGTTAGAGTTTGGCAGCTAAATTTTCCTCTGAACACCTTACCTCACTGGTTCCCACCACAGTTCTTTGTTAGGAGACTTTCACCTATTAGAGATCTGTGACACTTTCATTACTGCAGGCACTCTGGACTGTACCTTTCCCTCGCTGAAAGATTCCTTTACATGGTTTGAGGGTCTCTACACCCACAAGCCTTCCCATCCTGCCTGGAGAGCTCTAATTTTCCAACCTCTATCACCTCAACTGTTGTCTATGAAGCAATTTCCTCCTAAGATTAAAATTCCCTTTTCTGAGCCTACCTCATGGTCTTCCCATATAGCTAAGCTCTTAGCAATGAGAGAGATGATCAGCACAGAGTACTTTTAGTGGGCGGAATCCTTGCTTGAAGAGGGCACTATTTCACTGTGTAAATACTGGGTTCTGACCAAGTGCAAAGGGGGGAAGTTTCCATCTTTAAGCTGCATTTTCGGCAATCCGCAAGTTAAAGCATCTAATGGTTACTGGGAATCTCTAACCTTGGTCATCCCGAGTTCCCAAATTTGGAAGAAACTTCTGTTCATTTTCTGAGGAGCAGGAAAATACTCCTCAACCACAAGAGATGAAACTTGAGGAGCAGAAGTGGGTACTGAAGTAGTCCAATGGAAAGCTTCCTTCATCTAACCCAGCAGAGGATATGGGAAACCTGGATTAGAAAAAAGTCGGATAAATAGGATTTATTAGCAGAAGCCCCAAACAGAGGCAGTTTTCTCCTTTATCAAGTGGTCAGTAAGGTCTGCCCAGACAGCAGGATATTTTATGATCAGTGTGCGAGCAAACCACATGCTACAACTGACAAGAGAAGCAAATGAAGCCTTGCCAAAAACCTATGGACCTCTTCAAACTGGAGACCTTGGATCTTACTGAGAAAAAAGGGGACATATTTAAAATGATGGTTACCCAAAAAGCCAGGCAAAAAGAATTCTCTCAAGCAAGCCCAAGTTCTAGACCCCAAAGTGGTTCTCTTCAGTGACAAGACCTTCCGCAGCCCATGGCAGGACTCTTCTCCAATTCCAGAGTGTTAGAACTTTTAAACCTATGTTTGCAAGATACAAGGTTTATGCCATCTCAAACCTGTTGAAATAGCCACTTTCCAGTCACTCAGATTACCCCCAATATATCAGTTGCTGGCAACCACTGGACAGCTTCTACACTGCAAACAACCCAGAGAAAGGCTGAAAGACCCTCACCACTGTCCATCTAAGAGGCTAACATTGTACTTCAATTCAAACCCAGTGTAATGAGTTGCCCCTTCACCCATGAAACTTAGAGGGAGATATCTCCTGGGCACTAGAGGAGGAAATCTGTGAAGCTCTTCAGTCTCTAGCCCTAGATAGTAAATAATAATCAAAGCTCTCATGATGTGTTCAGTGCTGGAAAGGACACAAAATTTGGCCTGTCCCAAAGAGCTTTCAATCTAAGAAAAGTAATGGCGAAAACCAGATACACCAAGAAGCCCAGAGGATCAAGGCGCAAGTTTGAGTTAATTTCTATTTTAATTCATATTCATTTCATGGACGAGGATGTTCTGGAATTTGGAGAAGGTGGTGACTTTGTAAACAAGGATGGGAAAGGAATTCAGTGACTAGGGAGCAATACCAATGGTAGAAGATGAATAGAGTGGTAGAGGTATAACGGGTTGGGTATACTCATTTCTACAGCCCCTGGGTCCACAGGAGGTCACAACCCCATTTTACATCTAAAGTTGCTGAAATAGTTTACAATTACTCTGCTATTTTGTGTGGACATAAATGTCACTGTATTTAAAGGGGAAATGCAGGCAAAACTGGATCCAAGTAAAGCTCAGTCTCCTTATGCTCTCAAATTATAAAAGGTTTCTCCAGTTCTCGAATGGATACATGCAGTAGTAGTAGTGATGGTATTCAATCTGTGTGTTACCTCAAGGGGTTTTTACTACAGCAATGAAACCAGTTGTTCAACTGCTTAGGATGCAATGGGTAAGAATGCTCACTTAGTTAGACAATATCTTGATTGGAGCAGTGTGTCAGCGGCTTCTGAAATCTGCTTAGTAAAAATTAGGGTTGTTGGTTGGTGTTCTGGGCCACGGTGCTCAAAGCACCACAGGTCCAGCAGGAGTACTCTGAGAAAAACGAGGCTTACACACAGCTGTGAGTTACTGGCTTTTCTGAAGGTTACTGACCCACCCGCAACGGGGACTCCAAGCATTGCAGTCACGAAGACGGGGAACCCAGCACACCGGAACTCTGCCTGGGACGGAGTCCGACGGAGGGGTAGACAGTCAGCATTAATAAGCACTACACAAAAACAGCTCATGAATATAGAATTAGTGCTTCTTAAAGGGGGCTTTTTACTACCTGGCGAAGGGCCATGCAAAGCAGCTATGTCCTTCAAGAACTATCTATATCCTGCAATAACACAGCAGCTGTGTCCTTCAAAAACTATCTCCTACAATAACAAAGCAGCTAGCTACGTCCCATAGTAATCTTTCGGCTCAAGAAAGCGAAAGTTCCCTAGCTAGGCCGTAACAAAATCTTCCGTAGTCCCTTACAGTTGGTAACTGCAAAAAAATCCATCAAACCAACCACACAAAAAAACACACATCCTTTCTGAGGTTAAAGACTCTGGAGTTTGCAGCAGATGCTATGAGTCTACATCTGGATCTCTCAGAGTCCTGGTCCTACACCTCAACCATAAAACTCATCCCTCCTCTAATGCTGATCACAGAGTGTTAACAATAGGACAGACAAGAGAAAACTTTTGGAAAGCTGTTTGTTTGTGAGAAATGCCTTCTAGGAACTGGATTTATCCTAATCAGTAAAGGGATATATTTTCCTCTTTTTTCTAATTTACCAGGTAATATCCATAAATTGGAGCTTCTTTAGAAACACTATATAGAAACATTAATCTACTTGAATTGTTTTTGAAATAGGCACATGCTACATCTGAGTTATCATTTGTAATGCTTTGTCTGATCTATGAAGTCTTAGCCACCTGGTTCTTAGACTAATATATTAATAAGATTTAATTCTACAGTGTAAGCCTTTCATCTGAGAAGACTTAAGTGCCAGAGAAGTTTATCATTATCCTGTTTGTTTTTCACTCCACCAGGGTGACATTCAGTATCTTGTTTCAGAGTAGCAGCCGTGTTAGTCTGTATTCGCAAAAAAGAAAAGGAGTACTTGTGGCACCTTAGAGACTAACAAATTTATTTGAGCGTGAGCTTTCGTGAGCTACAGCATCTGATGAAGTGAGCTGTATCTCATGAAAGCTTATGCTCAAATAAATTTGTTAGTCTCTAAGGTACCACAAGTACTCCTATTCAATATCTTACTCTTTAAACAAAGCCTCAGCAGGGTATTTAATTCTTTATTGATATATCAATGTTTATTTTATTCTAGAGATTCATTTTAGAGGAGGTGAAATGCAGAGCAATAGTAATGGAATAGAACACAGTCACAGATAATGGTCTCCTGCTGTTTGATGAATGACAAAGTACAAATGAGTAATGCTGAGGCATTTTAAAAAAAGGAACGCATATCTGAAAGATGACATCCCATAACCACATAACTAGGAGAACATCTAAGTGAGTTCCGACAGTTCCAGCTAGATTCATTTATTATGCTGTTCACATACAAGGATGCTGGGTGATGCAAGGGGCAGAGAGCAAACGTGACCAAAACTATGGGAACTTTGGCCGAGTTTTGAGGTGGAAAAACTGGAAATCATTTTTGCAGAATATGAGGGTACCCTTCCTACCCAAAGCTCCCAAAAGAATAAAAGAAACCAGGATCAGACCCATACAGTGCACATGTTTCTGAGTTAAATAATTGTAACACAAGCTGGAGACCCCAATCTAAATTTAGGTCTTCCCCCAGCAAAACACTTAAAGCACAAGCTTAATTTTTGATGCATGTGTGAAATTCCATTGACCTCACTGACATCAATGGTACTACTCACATGCTTAAGTGCTTTACTGGAACAGATTCTCTGTCTTAGATCTGGAAGTTTCTATTTCCCAGGCCTTAAAGAGGCTGGATGTGGCAAAGGAATCTACTGAGTCTCCAGTAGGAAGATTCAAGCCTTACACCAGCAATTTACACAACGGTTAAACAAAGAGACCATTTGTAGTCTTCTAGAATGGATGGATGGAAGGTCTAATGGTACAGCTACAAGAGATAAGAAGCTAGGGACATAAAGTAAAGAAATGGCATGATGACAGAGCATGGAAAACTCTAATCTCTTCCCAGCATAGAGTGAGACAGGAAAGTCCTGGAGAACTGGTGAGACAAAACCCATTCTGCCAAAATATTAGGGGGAGAGGAGGTATAAGGCCACGTCGACTCCAGTTTCGTATTTGTTTGTTACACTGCTGTACTATTCTTAATTATAGAAGTATTTGAAATAACTCAACTAGCTTTGAAGTTAGGAGGTAATAAAAGGGAGAGGTATAATTCATACTTCCTTTGCTATGTTTGTTCATCTGGAAATATTTTCTGGCTGCAAGGCTGGTTTAATATGACAACAGGTTTGAAAGGCTTACATTGTGATACTATCTTCACAGCAAAAGGGATAGAAACGCCACTTAAAGAGATGAAAGGTAGGATTCTGAAAAAAAAACCAAACAAATTCTAGAAAAAAACCCCTAAAACAAGGAATTCATGAGACCTAATTCTCCTTATATTTAAACCAGTGAAAATCCCGCTAAAGACAAGGAGTTAGATTACTAAAAACCCAGTTTAAAGTGAGAAAATGTGTTATGCTGGCAATTTGCCAGTATCAGTTTTCTGTTGGGATGGAACTAGTGATGTGCATACAAGGAAAAAGTGCTAATCCAAAAAGGCAGTTACTTTCCCCTTTCAGTCCCCACACCTAATCATTCTCTGCTTCCATATTTCCTGTTAAGAGGCCCACCTCCCCTTTTGAGAGTGAATGGTCACATACCCTCACAGCATGGTGGAAGTCAGTCTTCCCCCATCCCTTACTCTCATCACCAGAGGAAATCATAAAATTTATCATGAAACTACAAAGAATGAACAAAGCACTACGGAAAAAATACATTACTGCAGCGTTGTCTTCTGGCAGCCATTTAAAACCTAATTAGATGTTAAGGCTATAAATTCTGTATTTCTTAGAAGCAACCTGACCCTAATATGTTTAAAGTAGTTTGGAGTTAATGACAAGTCTTTAAAATGGCAATGGTGGCATGAAACACACACTTACTTAAAGGGGTTGCTCACTTAAAATGACCCAAAATCCATGGCAAATAATTTATTCCTTTAACCATGCTTGCCTATACTTTCCTGGGATATGTGGCAGTGTTAGATGATTTGTCCATAGTTATAAATAAACCTGATTTGTTTACCATTTATTTTAAGTACTTCCAAGAAATAGAAGGAAGATACACCCGGGGATACTGGAACTGCCTGTCTGCCTACTGTAATACGCTATGCATTTTATTCTAATTCAATTGTTTTCTTTACTCAAAGAAGGGCTGATAAAAAAGTGTGAATTCATATTTCCTATGTGAGACAGAAAATGTTCCCTGGTAACAAAAAAAGTGAATACATGAAAATAGGTCACGCCTGGGCATTACTAGTCATTGTCTGGTTACAACACCTAGTTATCATATTGTGTTAATTCACTTAGTACATTAATACTAAAAAACCTATTTTTTAAAAGAAATTATTATGTATTCACAGTTCTGATAGCTTGTTCTGCTCATCATAAAAGCTTCCTATGACATTTTGTTATACACTCTGGTAAGCATGGTGAAGCATGTCAAGGCACTTAAATTTTAAATCTAATTTTCACATGTTCTGTAATTTCGGGGGGGAGGGCAGGAAGAAAACTCTTGTTTAAAGTGTGGTTCTATTCTGAAGAATAACTATGTAAAAAGAGCCCCTTCTTCAACAACTCCCAACATGCATTCAGTCAGATCTGCCAACTTTAGTGACTAAAGTGAACTTTTACTGCTTTTTGCTCCTGTCAGCCCTGCAGAGCCAACACTTACGAGTGAGAGAGCTGGATTTCATTCCTTCTTATGCATCAGCAACTGAATTATTTGTTACTTTCAAATAACTTTATAACCCCATTGATGAGGTAATATCTTCAAAGTGAGTTAGTTTCCCCAGGGCAGTCCCAGGGGGGCGCAGGGCCTGGGACATAGGCACCAAATTTCTATCTGCCAGGGGGTGCTCCCCCCAGCTCCGCCCAGGCCCGCCTCCACTCCACCCCTTCCCCCAAGGCCCCACCCACTGTTTCCACTCTCACTCCACCCCGCCTCTTCACACCCTGCCTCTTCCCTGCCCGTTCCACCCCTTCCCCAAGCACGCTGCACCCTCACTCTTCCTCCCCAATGCCTCTAGATGAAACAGCTGATCAGCTGTAGGCACTGGGAGGGAGGAGGAAGTGCTGATTGGCGGGGCTCGCTGGCAGGCAGGAGGCGCTGGGGGAAGGGAGAGGTTGATAGGGGGCTCCTCCTCACCCTGCCACCTGCCCACCCCACCTCCCCTCTTGCCTCCTCACAAAGCACAGGGCCCCCCCAAAGCGCTGGGCCTGGATGGTTACCCCAATTGGCCATACGCTAGGGACGGTTCTGAATTTCCCAAACCTGAAGAAGAGCTCTGTGTGGCTCTCAAGCTTGTCTCTCTCACCAACAGAAGTTGGTCCAATAGAAGATATTACCTCACCCACCTTGTCTCTCTAATATCCTGGAACCAACATGGCCACACCAACACTGGATATAAACCCACTGGTGGCAGTGAGGTTGTATAGGTGTTGCCTGCAGAGCTTTTGCAACTGGTTTTGACACATGAGAAGGAAGAATTGCTTCCAGGATGCTAAATTGAGTCTGTGATATTGGCACATTAAAAGAAAACCCCAGAAAACCCCTTTTGCTTGTAAACAGAACATTTGAATGGAAAATAGCAGAAAGACAACATGGAATCTTACTATATCATTTTACAGTCACTCTTTAAGCAGAACACACTTTTAAGGTAAATAAGATGACAGGTCTGCCAGTCTATTGACATTATGTCATGCTGACATACAAGGAGAGGAGCTTGTACCTGAAGCATATTCCCTATATCCTGTATAGGAGAGAACATTTCATCTCTTCTCTGAGCATCCTTCTCTGGTCTATACCTGGACTTGCATTAGTGAGCTCCTGAGATAGAGAGAATGTCCTCTTAGCTGTGGGGTTGGTATGAGACAGGGCCTTCAAGTGTATGAGAGGGGGAAAGGACAGAGGTAGGGGATCTCAGAGGACAATGGCCCCCTCACAATTATAAAACATTCCCAGGATCCTCAAGAGCAAGAGAATTCTCCAAAAAAATCAAAAACTGTCACAATGTGCTCATATAGCAAAGCGAGGGGCATCGCTTATGAACCTAACTATACCAACACTTCATTTGACTATGCAATATCAAGAGTGAGGCCACACTTGACACTCACACTTCCCTTTCCAGAAAGAATCCATGTTCCATAGAAAATTTCTGCCTTTCTTGATCTCTGTCACATTAGATAGCTTCATATCCTGTAGGCTGACTCACATATTCAAATTTTGTCTGGCTCAGACTGATGCTCCTGTGACCTCGGTTAAAAAATTAGATTTACTCCATTTTATTTAAGACAATAAAAATTGATGAACAAGACATGACCAGTTATCGAAGCTTAAAAAGTCTAATTCCATGTCTTCAAATACCCAAGTCTTTGTCAAAGCAAATGTTCTTAAACTTACACAAGTTTTAAGATCTTTGCTACAGAAATAGAAACTTGCAGATGGAAATGGAGATACTAGCATTATAACACGCTTGTAGATAATCCTAGAAGTTGAATGCACAAAATAGCTATATATTTAATTTGGACTTTCTCAAAGAGATCAGTTTCCCTTTGTTTGAGGCTTGAAACAAACGCCATATGCATTTGATTATGTGATCTCTTGATGGATAATCTGAGGCTTTTTGGCAGGCATTCAGCTCTTTGATCTGAAAATTACCTGCTATCTTCATGGATTCACTGATGCAAGATGTATAATTAGAATACCATCTGCCGCAGAGGAGGTGTAGGTCTCTTCGTTTGTGTTTATACCCATTGTGATATCCTAGACTTCTGGGAAGGCTGGTAGCATATACTATCAGGCCCTGATTCAGCAAAAGTACTTAAGAAGTGCCTATCTTTAAGAAAGCAAGTATTCCTATTAACTTCAGTGGGGTTGCTCATGTGTGTGACTTTAGACAGGTGCTTAAGTACCCTGCTGAATTTAAAGTGTTCAGACTCAACTGTAACCCTACAATCCTGCCCCCAGGTAAGAAGAAACGGGAGCTCTGCTATCCCATGGGGCAGCAAACCACATGCTTCTCAGAGAGTCAGTTTGGTTCCCACTTCCCTCTTGCTCCAGGGGCAAGGGGGAGGGGAAAGAAAAAGAAACAATCAGTTCCTCTCTGTTGGCTCCAGTGCACTGTCAGGATGGGGAGACAGAGTCATTGCAGTGCCACTTCCCTGCTCTTATCTATCCTCCTTACAGCAGGGGACATAACCATCCAGTGGCAACTGATCTAAGCCCCAGAACAGGTGAGTCAGATGGCTCCTTGGCTGCCTTACTCTTCTGTGTGGACCCACAGCAGGGCTCACAGTTAGAGCTGAGCAAATCATGCTGGAAAAGTCAATACAAAAGTACATTCTACAAATTTTAAACGTTGCAGTAATTTTTACTAGCAGCATTTGTTCAGTTTGTCCACACTAGCAAGCGTGGTTAGTGTAAAACTGGATCAGTGTGTCTGCATACAGAACTCCCTCTAGTATCTGTGTATTGTTATATCTAGCCCATAGATGAAAGTGGAAGACATGGCACCAGGTGCATACATTGCAGTGTAATTCTGTATTACACACCCCAGTGCTTCATTACAGACCCCCCACACTACATATATGCATACATTTTTTCCCATTGGAGTGTCTGATAGAATCAAGTTGACTAAAAATGAGTGGGTTTGGAAGTCCATTCTGGAATTCCTGTTATATAAGGAAAATCCACAAAGAAAGTAAAAATAGACTGTCTCCTTTAGAGTAAGAAAGACACAATGACTTGCCCTGTAATATTCAGACTTCTTCACATTTAAAGGTGAAGTACACATCTCACTTCATTTGCATAGCTGCAGATATCACAGGCCTGCTGTCTCCAGGTCTGCTTCATTAAAAATGTGTGTGGCTATTTAAAATGTTAAGACTGCAGTCTTAGTCAACTGGAGAATATAAAAATGGCCATATTGAGTCAGACTAATGGTCCATCTAGCCCAGTATCCTGTCTTCTGGCAGATGCCAGCTGCTTCAGAGGGAGTGAACAGAACAGGGCAATTTATTGAGTAATCAATCCCGTGTTCTCCAGTCCCAACTTCTGGCAGTCAGAGGTTTAGGGACAGCCAGATCATGGGGTTGCATCCCTGACCATCTTGGCTAATAGCCACTGATAGACCCATCCTCCAAGAACTTATCTACTTCTTTTTTTAGACCAGTTATACGTTTAGACGTCACAACAACCCCTGTCAATGAGTTCCACAGGTTGATTGTGCATTGTGTGAAGAAGTACTTCCTTATGTTTGTTTTAAACTTGTTGTCTATAAATTTCATTGGGTGACCCCTTGTTCTTTTGTTACCTAAGGGATTAAAAACAGTTCCTTATTCTCCACACCATTCGCGATTTTATAGACTGCTATCATAGCCCTCCTCAGTTATTTCTTTTCCAAGGTGAACAGTCCCAATCTTTTTACTCTCTCTTCATATGGAAGCTGGTCCATCCCTACTCCTAATCATTTTGGTTGCCTGTCTCTGTACTTTTTCCAATTATATTTTGGAGATAGGGCAATCAGACCTGCCTGAAGTATTCAAGGTGTGGGCATACCATGAATTTATATAGTGGCATTATGATATTTTTAGTCTTATTATCTATCCCTTTCTTAGTGGTTCCTAACACGGTTCGGTGATTTCACTGCAGCTGCACAATGAGTGAATGTTTTCAGAGAACTATCCACAATGAGTCCAAGTTCTTTCTTGAGTGAAAACCATTAATTTAGACCCCCATCATTTTGCATGTATATTTGGGATTATGTTTTCTAATGTGTATTGCTTCCATTTGTCAACACTGAATTTCATCTGTCCTTTTCTTGCCCAATAATCCAGTTTTGAGAGATCCCTTTGTAATTCTTCACAGTCAGTTTTGGACTTATCTTGAGTAATTTTGCATTGTCTGCAAACTTTGCTACCTCATTGTTTACACCTTTTTCCAGATCATTTATGAATATGTTGAACAGCACTTGTCCCAGTACAGATCCTTAGAGGCGCCTGCTGTTTAATTCTCTCCATTGTGAAAACTGATGATTTATTCTTACCCTTTGTTTCCTATCTTTTAGCCAGTTACTGATCCATGAAGGGACCTTCCCTCTGATCTTATGACTGCCTATTTTGCTTAAGATCTTCTGGTGAGGGATCTTGTCAAAGACCTTCTGAAGTCCAAATACACTATATCCACTGGATCACCCTTGTCCACATAGTTGTTGACACACTCAAAGTTTGGTGGGGCATAATTTTCCTTTATAAAAGCCATGTTGATTCTTCCTCAACAAATCACGTTCATTTAGGTGTCTGATAATTCTGAGAGGAATTATCTCCCTTTGTAGACAGAAGGAATTACCTTCAATCTACAAAGCTGTTCCTAATCAGGCATTTGCAAGTTTGCTGACCCCTGAAAAGTGTATACAGTAATATTCTGGGTCACGTGTAGAGAGGTCAAAGAAGAGCCATCTGAGACAATCATTTTCCATCCTCACTTATGAATAGGTAATTCCAAAGATAGATGCCTGATAAACAGACCATTTGTGATCTCTGCCAAGAATTTCAAGAGGATTTAAAAAGTCAGTCCAGGAGGAGTCGTGTCCTGGATGTAGTGGTAAAGACAATAGCAGTCCTCAACTTCAGATATTTTTCAGACCACTGCAGGACACATTAGAAGCATTATCCAATCAGTCATCCAGCCAATTTGTTATACATTAAGAGTGTGACTCTGAAAAAAAAGCCAATCAATATATTTAATTTCTCATAAACAGCTAACAATGAATTACTTCTATAACGGCTCTGTTTCCAACAGTCTTAGGGCTCTCAGTTTCACATCATCCTCTCCAGATGTCTGCGCAGGATGTAGATGTATTCATTACCCAAATATTCAGATGGAATGCATTGCTAAATGCCAGCTCTTGGATGTGGTAGCCAAAGCAGGACAATTATTTCATGAGGCATGTGTATGCAGACAATTATCCCTAGACCAGCCAGGCGAGTCAGAAAGAATCCCTAGCAGATGGTCGGTTAATTCACATACCTACTGATTAACTTTGTGTGCAAGATCTCAAGTGAATGTGCAGTAACTACATTTCATTGACTACGGATAATAGTGATTACCCTTTGAAGTTTTGGCTTACGGCCATTCCAAAACCAGTGCGGGCCAAGGGATGTGCTGGCCGCCCTTCCCGCAGCCCCCATTGGCCTGGAGCGGCAAAGCGGCACCAGTGGGAGCCGCGATCAGCCTAACTTGCGGGCGTGGCAGGTAAACAAACCAGCCCGGCGCACCAGGGGCTTTCCCTGAACAAGCGGTGGACCACAGTTGAGAACAATTGCCCTAATACAACATGCTTGTCTCTAACCTGGTTACAAGACATTTAAAATTGGTAGTATGGTGGAGGCCCACCTGTGTGCCCTTAACTGGATTAAAGCCTTCGACAGTTCAAGAGTTCCACTGAGTTATGGGGGGCACAGCTCTCATTCACATTACAGACTTTAAGTAGGTCCCTGATGTGCTTACAGCTGGGTGGGCATTAGCACAGTAAGAATTTATTTCATTCTCACTGTGGCTGCCTTGGCACATTTGGTGGTTGGGGCACATGTCTCCCAGTATCAATCTGCTGCTTCATTTGGCTTTAGAGATGGGCCTGTCTCACTGACCAACTTAAGGGTAGGTTTTGGAAGGGGGGGGGAATTCTCTCTCAGTCTCACTCCACCTCTAGACTCACTCAGGGTAACAGAGTCCTCTAACAGACCTTGTAGCATCTAACACTGCAGTTGTGTGGATGTGCTAACTTTGAATGTTGCTTCAAATATTAACAAAAATGGTTCTAGCTAAGCTATCTTCTAAACACAGTGTGCCCAGTCAGCGTGCACAGGGAAAAGCTATGTCTGAATTAGGGTTTAATCTAATGCCATTATTAAACATGATCCTAATAGTATTTGTCCCCATCTACAACAGATGCTAGAAACTGGTTTAGTTGGAACTGTGTAACAGAGTTTAAATAGGATTCCTTAACCAGGTTTGTGATCCATTGTGGAAGGATCCTAAATTCTTTTAGTTACCGCGGGGGACTTAAACTCAGGACATGAATAGAAGCATTTCTACACGAATGGAGCAAAATCCTGGGGTTAAATTTGTCACTCTTCCAGCCTAGTGGTGGCCATACAGCTTGCTCTGCACTGACGTGCCATTGCATGTGAATGAAGAAAACAGATGCTGTACAAGGAGCTGGAGCAGCAGAAACAGAAAATCATCCCCCAGAGGGGAAAAAAAGAGGTTTTGATTCACCAGCACTAATGGAGTTTAGTGAACTGCAAATGTCACTCCTCAGTCTCTTTGACTCTATAGAATTTTGTCTTGCTTATCAGCCAGGGTCTCTCAATGAAGTGAGCAGAGTGTACAAAGTTATGTGAGTCAGGAAGATTCGTAGAAGAACTTCCCTATTTGATCACACTCAAGAATTCGCTAATACATTTCAGACCAGAGTCACCTGCAGCATGGTGGCAGATCAAAGCATTGTAGCACACTGAAATCTGACTCATCTTGACTCCCATAAATACTCAAAATTCAGAATGTTGAAGGGAGGAGGTAGGGGGACGAGAAAGAGAGTGATCAGTGAGCACTGAAAAGACTGAGATTACCCTAACAGCCAAGGAATAGGTTGGACATTGGCTTAGCAAAGCAGGTTCCCATGCTGGTCACCTACTCTAATATTGTTGTTGCTGAATAGAAACAAACATTTGGGAGATTTATGCCTCTGTCTTGTCCATACAAAATGCAGCACAATGGAGAGCGTCAAGATAATATGCTTGAAAACAGAAGACAATGCAGCCATGCTCCTTGGAGTTCCCTCCCAAGAGCGTGCCTGGAACATAACAGAGGCCCTTGAGACACTCTGAGGACTAGCACTCAGCAAACACTCACAGTTTGGCACACTGCAGCATGTGCTTTTTCCAGCTGGCACAGTTATCTTATTGTTACACCTTCCCTGGTGCAAAGAATCTGTTCTCAGTATTATGTATTACCTTATGGGAAACCTTGGTCCCTAGTTAAAGTGTGTTTACTCTCTAACACCATGTGTGGAATGAATAACCAGCAGGAGCTAGAACTGAATAAGCCTTGCCTCAGAAATGGCAATGAGGTATATTGTTAAATGAATGAGGTAGGGGGTGTGTGAGCCATTGCCCTCTGTTGGATAGAATAAGATTGCGTCTACTGCTCAACTGTATGTGTTGGGTCCTATACTGTCAATTGCTAATGGAGAGTTGTTGTGATGGTTTTGAAGCCTTAAAGGTCTATTTATTTCTTATCATGCTAGGTGACTAAAATTGAGATCCTATATGAAGGGGAGGTCGGATGTTAATGCTACAGGGCTGTAGCTCAAGGAGTAGCAGCTTCTCCTTTTGAAGCAGGAGGAACCGTTTTCTCTCTCATCTGTCACCATGAAGTTCTGAATGATCTTTGCGTGCAACACAGTAACAACCATTAAGTGCTAGGTGGTCAGCTTCCGATGTATTATTCTTTCCAGATGTACAGGGAGGGAAGCAGTAAATTCTACCTGTCTGTTCTTTTTAGTGAGCCATTGGAATAAACTTCCCCATTCACCCTCAGCTTTGCTGTTGATTTGACCTACATGGCTTTTATCCATTCAATAAAGTCAGTTCCTGGTTCTCTTTCCAGTTCTGTAAACACACATTCTCTCCAAAAGCAGCATGTAGCACTTGCAGTACATACAATAGTACCGTATAGCAACATATTCCTGTAGAGATGGGAGAACTTGTTTGACTTACAGTAGAACCTCAAAGTTATGAACACCTCGGGAATGGAGGTTGTTCGTAACTCTGAAGTGTTCATAACTCTGAACAAAATGTTGTGGTTGTTCTTTCAAAAGTTTTCAGCTGAACATTGACTTAATACAGCTTTGAAACTTTACTATGCAGAAGAAAAATATTACCTTTGACTATCTTAATTTAAATGAAACAAGAACAGAAACATTTTCCTTACCTTGTCAATTTAAAAAAAAACAAAAACTTCCTTTTTTTTTTAGTAGTTTATGTTTGACATGGTACTGTATTGTATTTGCTGCTTTTTTTTGTTGTCTCTGCTTCTGCCTGATTGTTTACTTCTGGTTCCAAATGAGGTGTGTGGTTGACCAGTCACTTTGTAACTCTGATGTTCGTAACTCGGAGGTTCTGCTGTAGTTTCAAATCCACACAGACATTCTGTGTTTGAAAGTTCAGCTCAGACTCACACATTTCTGTCTTTTGGTTCTGCTTAGGAGAGACAGAAAAAAAGAAGCAGGCACGGTCCAGAGTGGGGAAAAGAAAATCCAGTGAAAAATAGTGCAATAGAGCTAATAAAAATACAATATAAAAATGATTGTGAAGTTAGGAGCTGAGAAGGGGACAAAAAATTCTAATGAAAAAATAAATGTATATTGCAGGGCAACCACTTGTATCCATTTTTAGGGGAGAGAAAAATAGTCTTTAATATGTAGCACAACATGCCCTATAGTAAGAGGATTGTTTTATTCTCTGTTGAAGAGCTACTGTACAAAACCATAGATGTTAATTAAAAGTCTGAATTCAAACTATCTTTGGGAACAGTCCAAAAATAATCCCAGAGGTTTGCAAATGAACTCCCTTAGGTTCGCACATGTCCACATGCAGTACTATACAGATGTAATATTTCCAGTAGAGACCACACTATAGCCCAGTTAGCATTTGCCCTTTAATTGGTATCCCTAAAAAGACTTAGAAGCGTTATCTGAATCCTATGACATTCTGCTTCCACAAAACATTCCAGTTTGTGGGGGGCACTATTACTGCCTACATTGTGATAATATGTAGCACTTTTAATTCATACTGTAGATCACAAAGCTCATTGAAATAAATATTGTTTTACAGCTGGGAAACTGAGGCACAGATTAAATGGTTTTCCCAAGATCACACAGCAAGTCAATGGCAGAACTGGAAATAATAATTCAGGTCTCTTGACTCCCTGTCTAGTGTTTTTAATCTTGAATGAAGCTGGCTCCAGAGAAACAACCAGCCCAAATTCCTCTCATTGAGGGCCCACCCATATATTTTCTTCTAGATCATTGTAAATATGAATCTTTGCTTAGTGGAGAAAGGATATGTTCCATTTTACGCTATGCTGATCATACACAAATTTCATGTACATTATCTGCAAGTATGGTTATTTTGCCATCACAGAACCCTAAACTCATACTCACATTTGGATATAATCCCTGTTATGATTACATAAAAGATTAACTAGATATTATATAATCTAGGAAGTTAGGCTGCTGGATAGCTTTAACCCTTTCATTATTACTGCTTCCCACTATGTGGGATCCGAGTCATACAAAAAGGAAAGTATTATGAGCTCAATTATGCAACTATGATGTCAGTCTGATGTAGCAGCTACATTTGATACTTTGAGCTGGGTGATTTAAGTAATATTTTCAGCGGAGTTCTTTCTCCCCTCCTCCCAAATGAAACAGAACCAGTGCGACATACATGATGCTGCAACAAATAAGAGTAACACAGGCAGAAATACTGTCATGTAACATACTGCGTTCCTCCCTGTTTTATTCTGAAGGCAGAGCAAATTCCCAATCTTTCAGGATGTCCAAAGCAGCAGAGAATAAAAACAGGTTATATTTTGTTCAAAAACATTGAAGGGGAAAAAAAAATCTAATTTTCTTCCCTTATGTTTGTAGTTAGCAAATCTGGCAGTGGCCAGTGAGCGCTCAAGAACAGCTCTTGACATCCTATATCTGAATAACTCCTCAGTGAGAGAAAAAAAATGGCAAAAGGGACAGATTTGAGCTTTGGGATTAGAAGTAAAAATCAAGGTCCTGACCAAGGCTGTGCAATAGTTTCATTCAGAACCCTGAACTCCGAGCAGCTTCAGGGCCTATTGCTATCCTGAAGCCTCAGCCTAGGTTCAGGAAAGCTTCCCAGATTCAGACTGAAGCTTTTTGCACATTCCTACCTCAACTAATTATCCTGTCAGTACACCCTTTTCTACACAGCCCCGAGGGGCTGACTGACCTTGGCATACGTCTTTAGAGCAACCTTTTTGCTCCATTCTGGGTTTGGATGCTCCCCCTACCACAGAATCTTAAGGCACTCATGGGTTCTTAGTCCATCTCTAGCATGGATTTTCTCTGCAGCTTTGGCCAAGTTACTGCAGTGTATGGGTACAGGTCACTTGCCAAGATCATCTGGATATCTCTCACTTAATCATTTCCATGCCATTGTGGGAGGCTTGAGCACTGGTGCATCTTGGTCTTTCCTGTTCTTTGCCTGTGGAACATAATATCTTAGGCTCCTGGGGGCTGTAATACTTTGGTCTTATTTTGGTTGTTGGGTTCAGTGTGCTGGGTGGTGTTAGTGGCCTGTGATATACAAGAGGTCTGTGATCTAGTGGTCCCTTCTGGCCTTAAACTCTGATTTCACCTCCCTGCCTTCGTTTTGCTAGCTGCAAAATGGGACTAACACCACTTGTTTATGTACCTCTGTGGGCTACTGTCAGAGTTACAGCACTATGAAAATTAAGTCTATTTGAAAAAAAAATAATCTCCATCTTTTCAGTTTCATAGAAGGTACAATATAGGATACTACACTGCTGACTTGAGTTAGATATATGTTGTATATACATGATTCTGCTCCTACTGTAGAAACACACTACTTTTCAATGTCAAAGTAAATTGTAAAACACATTAGAGCAGTGTTTCCCAAACTTGGGACACCACTTGTTCAGGGAAAGCCCCTCGCAGGCCGGGCTGGTTTGTTTACCTGCTGCATCCGCAGGTTCGGCTGATCACGGCTCCCACTGGCCACGGTTTGCTGCTGCAGGCCAATGGGGGCTGCAGGAAGTGCCGTGGGCCGAGGGACGTACTGGCTGCCACTTCCCGCAGTCCCCATTGGCCTGGAGCGGCGAACTGCTGCCAATGGGAGCCACGATCGGCCGAACCTCCGACGCGGCAGATAAACAAACTGGCTCAGCCCGCCAGGGGCTTTCCCTGCACAAGCAGCGTCCCAAGTTTGGGAAACAGTGTATTAGAGTATTAAAAAGAAAAGGAATGCATGAAAATGATCAAAGCGCATTACTGAAAGCTCTCCCTATTATAACTCCAATAAAGTTCAGGGATAAGCTTGGACCATTGAATACACCTTACTTCTGACCTGTGCCACTATTTCCAGTTTAAACCCACAGTAATGGTCGCTTGTATGTACTGTGATATACACAAATGGGACAATAAGATGATATTGTCCAGCTCTTTATTCATGCCCTAAGCAGAGATTGGAACGCAGGCCTCTGGTAGTGACAGGCTAGCGTGCTAACTTATTGCACCACTTACTCCTCATCCACCCCCGTTTGATATCAGAGAATATGCCCCCTGCATAGTTTAGATTTGAACCGAGTTCCTACTTCATACCCTGATGGGACTTGTGTTCCCAGAACATGCATGAGTTTCTTTTCAATGCCATATGATGATGTTGGTATTCACCCATTCTCTGATAATTGTCATCAGTGCTACAGCTAATAATATTTTGTGGTCTTGCGGGGAATCAAACACTCCCTGAGCCAAAGTATAACAGCTTAGGGAAACTGGAAATTCAGCTCTGAAAATTTCTTTCTCTGGCTTAAGTTCCATTCTGACTTGCCAGTGGAGGAAAATTCCTTTGAGTCCTGACACTTCTCAAGACAACTCCATCTCTATATCTAGCCTCATTTTGAAACAGTAGAAGATAATGGGTTCTGTGAATGTCTTTCATCTTGATGCACACTTTGAGATAAAGGGATACTTCTTGTTAAATTAAATTATTATATGGTGCAATCCTCATTTGTATAATATACTACTATTCTTTCAAGTTCTATGCAGCTTACTTGGCTCGCCTCTGAAATGTGCTCCAAATACAAAAATTCTTCGAGGTGTAGGTTCATTTTTGGATATACAGTGATTTAAAACCAATCCTCGGAGCCAACAGTTGCACAGACACCATAAGAATTATAGTTGCTCAACTTTCCTTCATTTATTTAATTACTTCTAGTGGCAGTGGTATTAAATGGCATAAATCATTCAGGACATCCAGGAGCTGGATAATGGAACTGTGTTTGCCATCCTCAGCTAAGGCTTATGGGGGAGGGATAGCTCAGTGGTTTGAGCATTGGCTTGCTAAACCCAGGGTTGTGAGTTCAATTTTTGAGGGGGCCATTTGGGATCTGGGGCAAAAATTGGGGATTGGTCCTGCTTTGAGCAGGGGGTTGGACTAGATGACCACCTGACTAGATGTCCCTTCTAACCCTGATATTCTATGATTCTAAGGCTTGGTATTGATAATGGAGCCTGTGTTACAGAACTTAATATACAAATTACAGTAGATCTGCCCCTGCGAGGTGGAAGTATTTGAGTTAATCTGTTGTGATATTTAATTTTCCCCAACGTACACGGCACACCGCTGAAAATAAATGGGTGGGTGTTGTGCGTGTATGGGCATATCCTTGTTTCTTTCCGATTGTTGCCCTTTGTCTAAGCAGGCATGCTGTCCTGCCTTCTGTTCTACTCTGTACCAATGGGATCATTAATTTTAACAGTTTGCTTTGATTCTGGGTAGATTTAAGGGTTTTTCCTCTTGGAGTTGAGTAATTTTCCCTTGCTACTGATTGCAGGCTGGCTCCTAATTGTTTGAGAATGAGGTTGGCGTGAGTATTATAGACAGTAGGTATTGCTCGGTTTCTGTGTTAATATTTCACTAATAAGTCTCTTCCCTAAATACTGATTTATTTGAATTCTGAAATCACAGGGCTATGACTTTTGGCACAGCCATTACCAAGGGGTGAGATGTGTAAGATGCACTGCCCCAAGAATAGCCATGGGAGGCATTGTGACTCAGATGTGTCCAAGTCATAATTGCCCCAGTTCCTTCTTGCTCTTGGAGTAGCAATTTGCTGCTCTCCTACACCAATGGCAAGATGCAACACCTCCCACAGTGGTTGGCCAGAGTCACTGAACCAATGTGTGTGGTGGGCGGGGGAAGAGAATAGGGGCTGAGCTCCCTCCATTTTCCGCCCAGGTTTTTTCTGCAGGGAGTACATGGGAATGCAGCACCTGCTTACTTCTGTGAATCTATACCCGAAGTGCAGATGGCGTGCACCAGGGCATAAGGGGACTTCAGATTCTCTTACATTGGCAAGTCATCCAAGTCACAATCTAGCTCATAATGATACAGTGGCTTAAGGACAATCTTATCCATAGCCCCACTACTACAAATGATATTCTGTGTTCCTGGGCAGGAAGAAGTTCACTCCCCACCCTGTAATAACTCACTTCAGATAACGAAACGCTGGCATATCTTCCTTCGAGTCTGGTCTGCCACATCCAGGATTTCAGCCAACCCATGAGTGCCATATCTTGTATTCGAGTCTTTATTCCCCCTGAAGGCCATGAACGTCACCAGACCTAAGAAATACAACATGGAGGAAATTTTTTCCATACTGAATCAGAAATCACTGCTGTGTATAGTAGGTCGGTAAAATGATATGGAGATTCTACTTAGTGTAAAATTAAATTTTAAAACACTTATGTAGGGGAAGTGATTGGCTTGTGAAACAAGCCCATCTATTTGACCTGTATTGGGGGTGGGCCCCACTTCCAAGTGACTACAGCCTCCCTATCAGGATGAGAAAGAAGGGGCCACAAATGGACAGAGTGAAGCATGCCAGTTTATTTGATTACTAGGATTGGTGGGCAGAGTCTACCAAGTCATAGAAGGCCCAACCCCTCAGGCGAGAGACAGGCCACAGAACCCAGACACCAACTGAGCATGGGGGGAAAGGGGAGAAAAAATGAATAGAGGTGGTAGTACAGGTCGTAGGGCCAAAAGGAGGGAACTAGAAGGGGGTACGAGCAGAGAACCCCAGACAATGCCCACTCCTCCAAAAAGGGGATCTCTGCCTAGATGTGTGAATGCACAAGGCTCCAGAAAGAGGTACACTTTTGCAGAGACTCCTACCCCATCCAGCTTCCTCCTCCTGGATGGATGGAGGGCTGTCTTGGCGAGTGCCAGGAGGAGATTGATGAAGGAGACTGACCGTCTACCCACAGAACAACCAGAGCCTTCTCAGCAGCAGCACAATCTTCCTAAGAGACCCCTTCCTGCCAATGTGCTTCAGCTCTGCCCAGGAGAGACTACCTCTAATGTCCATTCAGTCTATGGACTTTTGGATCAGACTGCCAACCTGAGTGCCAGTTTGGATGGCAGTTTTTGTGGCTTGCACTCCTATCTGCGAAGAGCTAGACTGAGGTAAGCAATTCATTTAACAGAAAAAGCTTAAAAATACTGTCAGACTGTACATGCTTTTGAGCACTACTGACTTGGCCTGACTTTGAACTAGAAGCCAAAGGGTGAAGGACTAACAATTCTCTGAGCCCATTCTTCTGGGGGGTCTGAAGTTCAGGAGAATAAAGCCATCCACTCTATTTAAAATTTTCTGTTAATCCCTATTTAAGTATTTCTTCTGAGGTAATTCAGCATGATCTATAAACGTGGGTTATTGATTTTGTTAATATTTTATTATCTCTATTAGTCATTCATATTTTTAGAAACTGAGGCTGTGAAAAAATTTAGGTCACTTTTTCTTCAGTCTGCTTTGGGGCAAAGGATCTTTTCCTTGGCAGTGTGTTTCATTAAAGCCTTCTATGGCTGACAAATGAAATTAGAGTGAAACTTAAATTGAGGCCTACATGGTATAGAATTTTGAAATATGGCTTTACCTGTATGCATGACAGAAAACTATAACACTTTCATTAGCCAAGTTCAAAAATTTTCCATTACAAATCTCCTCTTAGCAGCAAATGCCCTAAATATCCTTTTTCCCCCCACCCATTTATTTCCTCTGGAGTCATCCTTTTCCCAGATGAGAACAGTGACAGTTACCTTTTAATTTTGTTTTTAAAATGTGCTATTGTGCTCTGTAATATTTAAAGGCACACTAGCTTTTTGAATACGATTATTCCTAAGTTAATGTTTCAGCTGCCTCAATAAAGTTGTGGGGCAAGGAAAGTGAGTATCTTTTGAAAGACTGGATGGTATTGGCAGTAATGAGGCAACACAATGTTGTTGGAATTACATAGGAGAATGGTACTATAGGGATTACATAGTGATAATGGCAGAACAACAGGAATACAAACAATGCTACTAGGCCATTTGGGGGGAAAAGTGAACAGAAAGGTGCCATTAAAATTATGCATCTGAGGCAGTCATATGATCGCCTGAGTTTCCACTATGGACTTTGCTTTGTGAAAGGTTAGTGAAACTCTCCAAAAGAGTTCAAAGCCACACCAATCTCAGCTGGTTGGCAAAATTCTGAAGCTCTTATGGATGCAAAACTTCCAGTGAGCCTGCAAAGTCTTTGACGCAAGGCCTGTCTCTTACCATGTGTTTGTACCTACCTACCAATACCTACTACAGTGGAGCCTCCAGGTGCTTCCCCAGTATTACAATCAAAATCAATCAATAAGGACTGAGTAAAAAACTGGATAAGGCCCTCAGTGTTTGGGCTATCCCATGGTTTTATACAAATAATGTGGTTTTAATGGCACAGAAGGTGTGGATGACCCAAGGCTCAGCAAATAGTCCTTGCTATACAAAGACATGAAATGTGCTATGCTATGCACTTAGCTCAATAGAATATACCAAGCACCAAAAACCTTCACATTAAATAAGCTGGGACATGGTGAACAGGTAGGAAGTTCAGATTTCTGGGTGACACGGTCCTTAGCTCACTTTGTTAGAAAGAAGGAAGAAGAGTACAAAGGTGCAAGACAGTATCATCAGGATTAACTTTGAGTGTTTATTTACTGACTTTTGCCAGGGTTTTCCACCATGCTAGTGCTGGTTAAACATAGATTATTGGTTTTAACACTTTAAAAATCATTTAATGAATGGTTACAAAATGCAGCTCTAACCTTTTGCACCAGCTTTACATTGCTGTAACTCCATTGACACATCCTGATTTAGGGCCTGATCCAGAAGCCCACTGAAGTCAATGGGAGACTTTCCCTGACATCAGTGGGTTTTGAACAAAGCCATTGATATGGTATAAGTGAGATCAGAATATTAATAATTAAAATAAAGCCTAAACAGTGAAAGAATCAGGAGTAAAAAAGAAATAACTCCCCAACCCCTATCCTCCCTCCCCCTCAAAAAGTCACTCCAAAAATCATCCTAAGATGAAGACCTTGTATATAGCAAATTTCAACCTTGAGTAAATATGTACAGTCATATAAAATCCCCATGAGGGTAATTTGGTAATAGAACTCCTGATGCACTCAGCTACGCTAATATGAATCAAGAACTGGGGGACTGGATGGCTCAGGAGACATATGTAGTGTGACAAAGTTCCTCCTCTGCCTTGGTGGGTCCTGTGCTTATTGGCGGATTTTCTTACCTCAGAGGTTCACAGCAGTCCTCAGTTGGCCATTTTTGTGGCTCAAATCTCCCGTTCGCTCGTTAGCCTCATCACTGGCCAGCATGGGGAAAGGAAGAAGAACAATCCCTGCAGTCTCTGCTGATCCACCTAGTGGATCGGGGAACAGGCCAGACACTTTCCCCTCTGGTGGAACCCACAGTCCAGTTCAACTGCTCCAGTATCAAGTAGGGAGTTGGAGGGATGGGGGGAACCCAGGCCCGTCCTCTACTCCGGGTTCCAGCCCAGGGCCCTGTGGATTGCAGCTGTCCACAGTGGCTCCTGTAGAGCTGCGTGACAGCTACAACTCCCTGGGCTACTTCCCCATGGCCTCCTCCCAACACCTTCTTTATTCTCACCACAGGAGCTCTCTCCTGATGTCTGATAATGCTTGTACTACTCAGTCCTCCGGTAGTACGCCTTCTCACTCTCAGCTTCTTGTGCCTCTTGCTCCCAGCTCCTCGCACACACCACAAACTGAAGTGAGCTCCTTTTTAAACCCAGGTGCCCTGATTTAGCCTGCCTTAATTGATTCTAGCAGCTTCTTGATTGGCTGCAGGTGTTCTAATCAGTCTGTCTGCCTTAATTGTTTGCAGAAAGTTCCTGATTGTTCTGGAACCATCCCTGTTACCTTACCCAGGGAAAAGAGACCTACTTAACCTGGGGCTAATATATCTGCCTTTTATCACTCTCCTGTAGCCATCTGGCCCAACCCTGTCACAGTAGCTAAGTCAGATACCTGAAATGAGTTATAGGTTTCAGTTCAGTTCCTACTGGACAGGCAGCCACATCTCAAAACCCACCATCAATCTAATATTTAACAATATTAAAATAATAATAATAAATCCTCCAAGTCAGGATTAAAACACTTTGACTGGGCAAAGCAGGGAAACTTACACCTCCATCATCTGCACTGCAGTATCGCCAACCCCAAGCATTCAAAAATCATGAGTTAAGCCCCTCAAATCTTGAGATTTTATAATAATAAAATAAACACATCTCTATAAAATAATAAACATTGGGTTCTTTTTATTTGCCTACTAATTTCTGGGCCTTTAGGGCACACTCTGGTCACATTTTATAGTTTTTCACCACAGATGTGAGGGCTAGAAAATTACTTACAAATGTAAACCTGAGATTCAAATGCAATTTCTTGATTCCAGAAGCTAGGGCTCTAAGAAAGAACTCTCAGTAAAATTGTCAGAGTTGGCAACACTGACACTGTACCTGTTTGGTGGATAACCAAAAAACTTCCATTTTCAAGAGTGGTTTACAGGTAATTTTGTTTGCAGCAAGTATTCTGTTCACTACCTGTACACTGCAGCTTTGGTAGGTCACAGCCAGCCAGAGAATTGCATCTAATTTTGTGGGGGCTACTGTGTTTCATGGCCTTGCCATTTATAGGTCTGGTGTTCAGTAACTGGGAGACTGAAAACTATTATTTTCCCACTAGCATATTACTGTTCACAGCTGTTAAAAGTGGGCATACGCTGGCTTCCAAAATTAGAAAGCATACATTTTCTATATAGCTTTCATGAACACCCCTAGTTTTCCAAGACATCCTTCATATGCCTTCACTTGCACCCTTACATTCCAGGGCTGCCCGGCTGTCTCCTCCTCCCATGAGCACCCAGTTCACTTTAAAAAAAAAATCTAATCAGACATCCAAGAATCCTGCAGTGTGAAGTCTTCCCTTTGGATCACTTCACATTTAAGTCTAAACTGATGGAAGTGAAAGAACATTTGGGCCATGATTAGTTATTCCTGTTAAGTGATTCTATCACATTTCATTGAAGTTCTTAAACCCATGGAAATGGCCAGAAGGACTGAATGGGGTCAGAGGTTTCAGTACAGGAAGCTCAAAATCACCAGGTAATAAATCTTTGCTTCCATAACCAGATTTGGCAAAAGTCTCCCTCTGTTCTAAAATCCTCCAGGCTTAATACAGTTGGAAAAAGAGCCTGTGCTATGAAGCTTGGAGCGATACTTTATTGAGTTCCTTATGCTAAACCTTTAACCTTCACCCTCAGTGTGCCGTGCGAAAAGGAACAAGATCATAGCAGAGGATGTGGCTGAGCAGAATGCTCCCCTTGTTCTGTATAAGCACTTTCCTCCTGCACAAAATACCCGTGCAAAGTTCTAGGAGTCCTTATTTTAGCCCTTAAGCGGAGTACCATTCTCATTGCTGTTAATAAGAGGTACACACTTACCGGGAGAAAGGAGATGCCCCTGGAGATATGGTTGGCTGAACTGTTGAGTCTGATTCATGGACAATTAAAGTGTCTAAACTTTTAGATTTTTTGCAATTTCAGTATAAAGAAATAATGGTTGAAATATTTTAATGCTTCCTTCCTATCAAAGGATCCGAGTAGTATATTACATTTCACCTTCCTCAAGTTTTTCCTATAATCTAGGCCAAAGATCTAGTTTCATGTCATCCAGGCGATTGACATCAGAGTTTGGTTGTTCAAATACAAAGGATCAATACCTTCCTTGAATTATTGCAGCCTCCGTCCTTGAAAGCACAAGATCTCTCACTGGACATGAAACTAGCATCAATGTTTCCCCAGGTTCTGTTTTTCTGTCATAGTTTTGCGACAGGCTTAAAATCAATTCTTTGATCTGAAGCCAAAATGAGGAGTCTTTGCCATCCCAGCTCCAACTGCTTCAGAAAGAAACAATTCTCAGGCCATGTCTATCTTGGAAAGCTTTTCCAGTTATACTGGTGTAATTTTACCAATGTAGCTAAACACTATTATAGTGGTGTAACTGGCCATGTCAACACTATTATTTGGCTTTAAAAGTGGCTTTTTCCATTTTAACTTAAACCCCTTCCAAAGAAACGTAAATTAAACAGGAAAAAGCCACTCTTATACCAGAATAAATGCATCTATGGGGGAGCTATACCAGTATAATTCTAGTGCTTTAAATTTACACCTTGTTAAAGCCCTACTCAGATTGCAGGACCGATTGTCAAAAAGTTGCAGCTGAGTTGCAGACAAGCCATGAAAAATTATGAAAAAATAATAATGGACCTTATTATTTGAGGTAATAAAGTCCATTATTACTTTTCTGCAATTTTCTGCTGTCGGCTGCCCAGGGCTGACAGCAGATGCTCCCATTCTCAGCCCCGCACCGGCAGGGCTCCCACGGTCAAAACTGTGGTGAATGCCTAATATTGCAGAATCTGCAATTTCTGCAATATCACAAGTTAAGTGGGTCCTTACCCCCTGCCTTATGTTGGTATAATTCCTCCATCTAGATAAGCTCAAAGAAATGTTGAACAACATGTATTAGATCACCATAAGGCTCTATTATATATTAATAGATAGATACACAGGGGCAAGTTCTGGGTAATGTAGGACAAGGCACAGAAGCACATAAATAAGGGCATACTTTGTTTCATATTCTCTACTCGTAAATTAGCAGAACACTATAAAAGTAAATAGAGCTACAGCCCTTTACACCAGAGATTTGGCCCAAAATATATGCTGCATAAAGTATTAACATTCATCCATCTACTAGCTGCAAACAGCCAAAAAAAACCCCAAACAACTGTGTGTGTATGGCTTGGTTAAGTTGCCCATATAGGTGCCTACAAGCTCCAGTGTTATGTTCCCTTTATATTCGTCCATGGCTCATACTCATGCAATGGCCATCTGTAACTTTCTGGAGTGTTCAAATACAGGTGCCCCAACAAAGGTGACCGCGAGAGCTGCAAAGTGAACATTTGTTCATTTTATTTGTATGGCATGACCTAAGTGTACAACCACCCCAAAGTGTGATCTTTTGGCTGTGCCTTCACTTCAGTTAGAAAGAAAGCCAAAGGTTGGAACAATGTTGTTTGTACCCAATTTCTATTTATTCCTTCTGGTTTTAATTTTTCCTGCATTTGGTTTTTAATTCTTCCAGGATTTTGTTAGAGATTGGTAGGTTTTTTAATCCAAGATAGTTTAACATTGCCAGGTCAACTAGTACAATAGCAAAGCAAATATTTTATTGTCCAAACAGGTTTAGATGAAAATTGGTAGATAACACTGGGGCAGCTTATCTTCAGAGAGCCCTCACTTTAACCACAGCATAGTGCATTTTCAAGAGATCCTTTCAGACAGGCAGGCAACCAAAAATATGTTTTATCCCTACATTTTAAGTAGCAAAGGGAACTAGCCAAGATGGTTTGTTGTGAGATCCTCAGAGCTGGGACCATCCTAAGCATTTGGAAAGCCCCTAGCACAGGGGTGGCCAACCTGTGGCTCTGGAGCACTATGCGGCTCTTCAGAAGTTAATATGCGGCTCCGTGTATAGGTACTGACTCTGGGGCTGGAGCTTTCCAGTGTGCTAGGGGCTGCTCACTGCTCAACCCCTGGCTCTGCCACAGGCCCTGCCTCCACTCCATCCCTTCCCGCCCCCTCCCCTGAGCCTGCTATGCCCTCACTCCTCCCCCTCCCCTACAGAGCCTCCTGCATGCCACGAAACAACTGATCCGGAGGTGCGGGGAGGTGCTGATCGGCAGGGCTGCTGGTGGGCAGAATGCACTGGTAGTGGTGGTGGGGAGCTGATGGGGGGGCTGATGATGTATTACTGTGGCTCTTTGGCAATGTACATTGGTAAAGTCTGGCTCCTTCTCCCATCAGGTTGGCCACCCCTGCCCTAGCACATAGCAGATGACACCATAAATAATAATCATGTCTGAGATTCCCTGGTAAGCAAATCTACTATGATGAACTGCTGCTGTTATTGAGTCAAAACATACCTGCCCTTACTCAAGCACTGAAGCCAGTGGGTAATTTGGACAAGGCCTGCAAGCCACATATTGCTTGGATGCCCTCCATGCCCAGCACACACATTGACTTTAATTAGAGCACTGTCTGCAGAGGCCCCACAGGATCAGGCCCAAGTAAGAACTGCGGCATTTGATCCATGGACGTTATATTTTCCAAGGGACTTTTTCCAAGAGGATAAAATTGGAACTCCCATGGGGCAAAGAACCAAAATGCTCAGAATCATTTCAATGAAAGACAAAGGCGGCGAGGCAAGACACGTGGAAATCGACTTTGCCCTCATTAAAAGTCAATGGGAGCTGTGTGGGGTGTTCCTTGTGACTTGGATTGTCTTGTTGTTCTGCGTTTGTACTGTTTGTACTGCGCCTAGCACAATGGGGTCCTGCTCCATGACTAGGGATCCTTAGTGCTACAGTAATGCTATTACTACTACTACTAATAATATCCAAATACAAAATTAGGACCACTGTTTTTATTAGACATCATGATGTAGCACCTAAAGCACTAGACTGGGAGTCAGGAGACCCACATTCTATTCCAGAGCTGGCTACTGACTTACCATGTAACCTGAGCAAAGTCACTTCACTTCTCTCTGCCTCAATTTCTCTATCTCTAAAATAGGGATAAAAATAATACTCTCCTTTCTAAAGTGCTTTGAGCTGTGGTATATGAGAGCTAAGTATTATAAGTTTATGAAACAATAGAAACATAAATTAGAAGAAATTATTAAGAAACAAATTACTGTCCCTCAAAAGAATTATTAAATTATCGTAATACCACTTGTTTACATTTCAACCCTCATTTTAAAAGGTTTTCTTCCTCTCACACTTTCTCTCTAAGCTAGTCAGTGTGTAACACTAATTCTTAGCAGCTCCCAGCACGAAGGACCTGCACTATCATAAAATAAGCTGCAGTTCACAGATGATCATATTTCACTAAGTGAGTGGCCTTTACAAAGAAAAAAAAAACAAAAAAACCCTTTTTATTGGGTTTAAATGGGTAGCAGATGGGAGGGAAAGGGAGAGGTGTCTTCTCAGAGGCCTGGTCTACACTACGAGTTTAGGTCGAATTTAGCAGCGTTATCTCAATTTAACTCTGCACCCGTCCACACAACAAAGCCCTTTTTTTGACTTAAAGGTCTCTTAAAATCGATTTCTTTACTCCACCGCCGTCGAGGGGATTAGCGCTGAAATCGGTCTTGCCAGGTCGAAGTTGGGGTACTGTGGACGCAATTCAACGGTATTGACCTCCAGGAGCTATCCCAGAGTGCTCAGTTGTGACCGCTCTGGACAGTGCTCTCAACTCAGATGCACTGGCCAGGTATACAGGAAAAGGCCCACGAACTTTTGAATCTCATTTCCTGTTTGGCCAGCGTGGCGCGCTCACCTGCACAGGTCACCATGCAGAACTCATCATCACAGGAGACCATGCAGTCCCAGAATCACCGAAGAGCTCCAGCATAGACCGAACGGGAGGTATGGGATCCGATCGCTGTATGGGGAGATGAATCCGTGCCTGCAGAACTCCGTTTGAAAAGATGAAATGCCAAAATATTTGAAAAAATCTCCAATGGCATGAAGGACAGAGGCCATAATAGGGACCTGCAGCAGTGCCGCGTGAAAATTAAGGAGCTCAGGCAAGCCTACCAAAAAACCAGAGAGGCAAACATCCACTCCAGTTCAGAGCCCCAGACATGCCACTTCTATGATGAGCTGCATGCCATTCTAGGGGGTGCAGCCACCACTACCCCAACCCTGTGCTTTGACTCTGTCCAAGGAGTGGAAGGCAACACAGAAGTGGGTTTTGGGGGCGAGGAAGATGATGATGATGAGAAGGTTGTAGATAGCTCACAGTAAGGAATTGGAGAAACCGGTTTCCCCAACAGCCAGGATCTGTTTATCACCCTGGACCTGGACCCAGTACCCCCCAAACCCACCCAAGGCGGGTTCCCGGACCCTGAAGGCAGAGAAGGGACCTCTGGTGAGTGTACCTTTGTAAATAGTATACATCGTTTAAAAGCAAGCATGTTTAATGATTAATTTGCCCTGGCATTTGTAGCCAGTATAGCTACTGGAAAAGTCTGTTAACGTGTCTGGGGATGGAGCAGAAATCCTCCAGGGACATCTCCATAAAGCTCTTCTGGATATACTCCCAAAGCCTTTGCAAAAGGTTTCTGGGGAAAGCAGCCTTATTCTGTCCTCCATGGTAGGACACTTTACCACGCCAGGCCAGTAGCATGTAGTCAGGAATCATTGCAAAACAAAGCATTGCAGCGTATGGTCCCAGTGTTTGCTGGCATTCAAACAACATCTGTTCTTTATCTCTCTGTGTTACCTTCAGGAGAGTGATATCATTCATGGTCACCAGGTTGAAATAGGATGGTTTTAGTAAGCGGACATCCAGAGGTGCCCGTTTCTGCTGGGCTGTTTGCCTGTGGCTGAACAGAAATCTTCCCCGCTGTTAGCCATGCGGTGGGGGAAGGGGTGGAGCCATCATCCCAGAGAATTGGATGTGTGTGTGTGTGTGTGGCGGAGGGGGGGTTAGTTAGGTTTCTGCTGCATGTGAACCCGGAAATCGCAGCCCCTCCTTTTAAATGGCTAACCCATTTTTAATGGCCAGCTCAATGGCTACTTCGTATGGGAAATGAGGGCGCTGCTGTTTGAAACCATTCCCACATGTTAGGAAGATTAAAGAAGCCAAAAGACTGTGGCTTACCATGGCTGCCTGCAAGCCGAATTCTGCTGCCCGGCCCTGCATGAGTGATCTCTCACACCAAACCGGCAGACCCTCAAGAAGAGGTGAAATGCAACCTTGTAATGAAAGCACATGTGCTATGTAATGTTAACAGCAAGATTTACCATGAAAGAGTGTAGTCATTGTTCTATAAAATGTGTCTTTTTAACTACCACTCTCCCTTTTTTTTCCTCCACCAGCTGCATATGTTTCTCCTTCCCAGAGGCTAGCGAAGATTAGAAGGCGAAAAAAACGCACTCATGATGAAATGTTCTCTGACCTCATGCTGTCCTCCCACACTGTCAGCACAGCAAAATATGTGGAGACAGACAATCTCAGAGTGCAGGAAAACACATAAGACCACAAGGAGAGGTGGTGGGCTGGAGATGGTAGGTGGCGTCAGCTTGCTGAAAGAAGGCAGGAGTCAATGCGCAGGCTGCTGGAGGATCAAACTCATATGTTCCAGCGTATGGTTGAGCTGCAGGAAAGCCAGTTGGAGCACAGACCGCCGCTACAGCCCCTGTGTAACCAACTGCCCTCCTCCCCAAGTTCCATAGCCTCCTCACCCAGACGCCCAAGAACGCGGTGGAGGGGTCTCCGGCCACCCAGCCACTCCACCCCAGAGGATTGCCCAAGCAACAGAAGGCTGGCATTCAATAAGTTTTAAAGTGCTGTGTGGCCTTGTCCTTCCTTCCTCCACCACCCCACCCAGTACTTCCCTCCTCCACCACCCCTCCCGGCCTACCTTGGCACTTATTCCCCTATTTGTGTGATGAATAAATAAAGAATGCATGAACATGAAGTAACAATGACTTTATTGCCTCTGCAAGCAGTGATTGAAGGGCAGAAGGGAGGGTGCTTAGCTTACAGGAAAGTAGAGTGAAACTGGGGTCGGTGGGTTTTCCATCAAGGAGAAACAAACAGAACTTTCACACCATAGCCTGTCCATTCCTTAAACTGGTTTTCAAAGCTTCTCTGATGCGCACCGCACCCTCCTGTACTCTTCTAACTGCCTGGTGTCTGGCTGTGCATAATCAGCAGCCAGGCAATTTGTTTCAACCTCCCACCCCGCCATAAACGTCTCCCCCTTACTCTCACAGATATTGTGGAGCGCACAGCAAGTAGTAATAAGAGTGGGAATATTGGTTTCGCTGAGGTCTAACCGAGTCAGTAAACTGCGCCAGCGCACTTTTAAACGCCCAAATGCACATTCTACCACCATTCTGCACTTGCTCAGTTGAACAGCTCCTGACTACTGTCCAGGGTGCCTGTGTATGGCTTCATGAGCCATGGCATTAAGGGGTAGGCTGGGTCCCCAAGGATAACTATAGGCATTTCAACATCCCCAACGGTTATTTTCTGGTCTGGAAAGTAAGTCCCTTGCTGCAGCTGTTGAAACAGACCAGAGTTCCTGAAGATGCGAGCGTCATGTACGTTTCCCAGCCATCCCACTTTGATGTTGGTGAAACGTCCCTTGTGATCCACCAGTGCTTGCAGCACTATTGAAAAGTACCCTTGCGGTTTATGTACTCACTGGCTTGGTGCTCCAGTGCCAAGATAGGGATATGGGTTCTGTCTATCGCCCCACCACAGGTAGGGAATCCCATTACAGCAAAGCCATCCACTATGACCTGCACATTTCCCAGGGTCACTACCCTTGATAGCAGCAGCTCAGTGATTGCATTGGCTACTTGCATCACAGCAGCCCGTGCAGTAGATTTGCCCACTCCAAATTGATTCCCGACTGACCGGTAGCTGTCTGGCGTTGCAAGCTTCCACAGGGCTATTGCCACTTGCTTCTCAACTGTGAGGGCTGCTCTCATCTTGATATTCTTGCGCCTCAGGGCAGGGGAAAGCAAGTCACAAAGTTCCATGGAAGTGCCATTACGCATGCGAAAGTTTCGCAGCCACTGGGAATCGTCCCAGACCTGCAACACTATGCGGTCCCACCACTCTGTGCTTGTCTCCCAGGCCCAGAATCGGCGTTCCACACCATGAACCTGCCCAATTAACACCATGATATGCACATTGCCGGGGCCTGTACTTTGTGCGAAGTCTGTGTCCATGTCCTCATCACTCTCATCACCTCTCTGCAGTCGCCTCCTCCTTGCCTGGTTTCGCTTTTCTTGCAAGTTATGGTTCTGCATATCCTGCTGGATAACACGCACGGTATTTATAGCGCTCATAATTGCCGTGGTGAGCTGAGCGGGCTCCATGTTCCCAGTGCTATGGCATCTGCGCTGAAAAAAGGCGCGAAATGATTGTCTGCCGTTGCTCTGACGGAGGGAGGGGCGACTGACAACATGGCTTACAGGGTTGGCTTACAGGGAATTAAAATCAACAAAGGGGTTTGCATCAAGGAGAAACAGAATGGCCCCCTCAAGGATAGAACTCAAAACCCTGGGTTTAGCAGGCCATTAATTTCACGGAGGGAGGGAGGGAGGGAGGAAAAAATGAATACAAAACAAATCTGGTCTATTTCTTGTTTTGATCCACTTCATCTATCTTTATACATCTTGCTGGCAGCAGACGATGCAGTACAACTGCTAGCCATCATCATCTACTGGCTGCTCATTAGAAGACGGTGCAGTAGGACTTCCAGCAGGACTGAATCACCATGAGACAAAACTTAAAAGGGAAATGACCTGGCTGAGTCACTCCCATGTTTGCTCAGGTTCCCCTGACTGACCTCACCGAGGTCGGCTAAAAGAGCCACCCTGGAGTAAGGCGACGATGGCTACCAGTCATACTGCACTGTCTGCTGCCAAAAGGCAATGAACTGTTGCTGTGTAGCAATGCAGTACCGCATCTGCCAACACCCAGGAGACATATGATGACCGTTAGCTGAGCGGGCTCCATGCTTGCCGTGGTATGGCATCTGCATGGGTAACCCAGGAAAAAAGGCACGAAACGATTGTATGCCATTGCTTTCACGGAGGGAGGGCGGGAGGGAGGGAATGGTGTGCCTGACAATATGTACCCAGAACCACCCGCGACAATGTTTTTGCCCTATCAGACATTGGGATTTCTACACAGAATTCAAATGGGCAGTGGAGACTACTCACAGTGCAACACTCCAGAAGTTGACTGTTGCCTTGGTACTATGGACTCACTACGCCGACTAAATGCCGAATAAATGCACTTAGAGCATTTGTGTGGGGACACACACAATCGACTGTATAAAAATGCTTTCTACAAAACCAACTTCTATAAATTCAACCTAATTTTGTAGTGTAGACATAACCAGAGCAACAAAAAGACCAAGAACGAGGAGGATGAACAACTTAAGCTAAATAATCCTTGTAGCATAATACATTCACTCTTTAAAGCACTCCTATTGCATAGAAAGTGATGATATGAGCAACTAGATGGACAGCACATTCTTCAGCTGCAAGAGTGAACTCATTATAGTCAGCTCCCGGAGTTTTAGAGTTAGAGAAATGCCAATGCTCATGACATGTTCCTCCTTTAGCATACACTGCACAAACATCCAGCCTGCTCTTCCTTGCCTTATCTCCTGCTATGCTACAGGTAGAATCTGACTTGATTCATAGTGCACTGTTAAGCAACGGGTGACCCAACATTAGCTAGGTATTACAGAGCACTGAATATGGAACAGTCAATAATGTATTCTAAGCATAGCATCCTTGGGGACGTGGGTTTACAGCTAATAATATCACCTCCTACTAATCCCAGCTATTTGGAGGAGGTTTTAGCAATGGAGGAATCCTCTGTGGAAAGAGACTTTCAGCTTCTGGGTTCATCAGTGCATTCAGCAGCAGCAGGTAAAAATAACAAGAGGGTATGAGAGCTGTAATTAGTGCTGTTAACTTTAGCTACAATGAGTCAGTCTGTCAGAATGAGCAATGGCTGGCTAGTTAACTGCAACACCCCCTCTCATGAAAGCTAAACCACAACTGGATACAATAATAAAATACAATGCTTCCGATGGGTTTTTAAGCCTCACACACAATTTTCATAGGTGACTGGGAGCGTAGTCTAGTTGATTAGTCATGGGACTGAGAGAAAGGATGGCGGGTTTTAGGCTTGCCTCTGCCATTGACATGCTTTGTGGAAGTCACCTTATGTGCCTTTTTAGATGCCCAAGTCCCTAGGTTCTCAGAGGTATTTAGACCATTAATTTCAGGAGGAGTTAGGTGCCTCTGAAAATCCCACTCGAGCCCAGATCCTCAAAGGTATTCAGGTGCTTAACTCCCACTGAAAGTAACTCCACTGGGAGTTAGGCACCAATGTGCTTTTAAAAGTCCCTCTAGGTGCCATCTGCACCTTTTAGCATCTAAATACTTTTTAAAAAAATATGGCCCTTAGCCTCCATCTCTCCTCTGACCTACTCCATGGGGTGTTGTAAAGGTTAACATTTGTGAAGTGCTCTGAACAGGTAGAGTGCAATAGAGGTGATCAATATTATAATTCCTAGGATAGGATAATTGACTATCAAAGGTAGAACTGGCCAAAACTTAGGCTCTCCAGTTCATGAGAAATATCAAAATTTAGTTTCACTCTGATTTGGGGGTCGAGTTCTCCCAGGCCTTCCAGGCTCCCAGCTCCATGGCACAGAGCCTAGAAACTCTTTTTCATTGGAGCTGGCTGGGAATTTTCCAATGAAAGGTCCTTTATAATTAAAGTTGGTCAAAAAAACTGAAAGAAATTATAAAGTCCTTTCCATTTTGCAGGATTCAGAACAGACCCCTTTAACCTGAAATTTCTGGTAAAATGTTTAGTGAATCTGTTATGGATATGTATCACAAACCAGCTTTTCAGTTCATAAAATGGTGGGGCAGGGATTGTTTAGTTTCCAATCTATTGTTTGTTTGTTTGTTTTTAAAAAAGGCCATTTTTGAGAAATAACACAAAGCTTCATTTGAAAGATTCTGACCAGCTCTACTTAGAATATTCAACCACTGGCCTGGTCTAAGACTTTGAGACTGAGATGACCTGTGTCTGCCACTAGTGTGGGGGGGGGAGGGCAGGGGTGTGAGAGCATGTTCAGTACAAGCCAAGTAGCAAAGGGGGTGAGGGACATAACCCCGCATGCTCCTCCCCCACACACACATTGCCAGTAAATTGTGTCCTATATTGCATTTTCAAGACATTGCTGGAATGCATTTGAAACGTAAAACAAATGGTGGTACAGTGTAAGAATTCAGCCAGACCATACTAGCAAAAGCTAGTGTCTGTTTATGAGCATTTTATCTCAGTTACCACATTTTGTAATACAATAGAATAACCACCTATAAAATTAAGCAGTACAATTCATGTAAAATGCACACTGTAAAATTGACCTCCCCCATCTTTCAATTTCAGTTCTTCCGGTCCTTTTGTAGAACAATTCACAAATTGTTGGACAGGAGCTGGATTTAGGCCGGAGCGGGGTAGGTTAGTTTACCCTACTGATGATGTGATGTTGCAATCGTAATCCTGCTTGGAATAAGAGTAGCCAAAGGTCCAGGCATTTACTCTACTGTGTGCATGTGGCAGGGGAGACTTCTTACTAATTTGTGTCATCAATGGAATTATATTGTCTCAGCACTAATTCACTGAACTGGAATTCATGCCTCCCTAATTCTTCTCAGGAGTGTGTAACTACTCCCAGCACATATAGAAATGTAAACTTCAGGTCATTCAACAATGAAAACTTCCATCTTTAATATTAAAGAGCTCAGATGATGAGACCCTGGAGGAGCACTGACTCAACACTCACTTTGTTGGTATCCTTCAGAATTTAGATGAAGCTCTAGAACCCCATTGAAAGAAGTGGGCCTTATTAATTATTTATATTTTCAAGGTTGAAACTGTGTATTGGAGCAACATGCATGAGTCTCGGAGGGAGGAACAAAGGTTGTAAGAGGGAAGAGTTTGGGGAAGACACCAGGAAGCCAGTCTGTGTGCACATGGCTGGAATACTAGCTGCAGTACCTCTATAAATAGTTCTTTAATAAAGAGCCAATTTAGTTTTAGAAACATGGCATCCTCTCATGTTATTACCTAGCTCATCGTGCACAAAACATGCATGAGGTTCAATGAGTCATGTATGACTGTAATTAACTACCTTGCTCAGATATCTGACCTAAAGGGAAAAATCCAAGATGCAACTTCACCTACATCTTGGTCAGAGGTGACAATGCTAATACTGTACACTTGTATAGCACCTTTCATTCAAGGAACTCAAATTACTTCAAGACTGGTAGATGTTATCCTCATTTTACAAAGGGGAAACTGAAGGGCAGAATGGTAGGAGAAATGCCCCAAGTCATGCAGGGAGTCAGAGGCAAAGACAAGGCAAGAACCCAAGTCTCCAGAGTTTCAGTTTTTTTGTCTGTACATACAGTTATAGCTAAACTAAAACACGGTGGAAAAATTTGACTGATTCTCAAAGGAATGCCCATCCAGCAGTGTGTATAGTAGGCAATTTTCTACCCATTACCTACTGCATCTACACAATATCGATTCCATAGCTTCAGTAGTTCAGAGTGTCTGTTTGATCCTGGAAGATTAGAACAATAAAAGCTTTTATTGGTGAGTTTTTACTTTTATTTATACTGTCACGGCTAACCTGGTGGCAGAACTTTGTGACTTTGTCCTGACCCATAACTATTTCACATTTGGTGACAATGTATACCTTCAAATCAGCGGCACTGCGATGGGTACCCGCATGGCCCCACAGTATGCCAACATTTTTATGGCTGACTTAGAACAACGCTTCCTCAGCTCTCGTTCCCTAATGCCCCTACTCTACTTGCGCTACATTGATGACATCTTCATCATCTGGACCCATGGAAAAGAAGCTCTTGAGGAATTCCACCATGATTTCAACAATTTCCATCCCACCATCAACCTCAGCCTGGACCAGTCCACACAAGAGATCCACTTCCTGGACACTACGGTGCTAATAAGCGATGGTCACATAAACACCACCCTATATCGGAAACCTACTGACCGCTATTCCTACCTACATGCCTCTAGCTTTCATCCAGATCATACCACTCGATCCATTGTCTACAGCCAAGCGCTACGATATAACCGCATTTGCTCCAACCCCTCAGACAGAGACAAACACCTACAAGATCTCTATCATGCATTCCTACAACTACAGTACCCACCTGCTGAAGTGAAGAAACAGATTGACAGAGCCAGAAGAGTACCCAGAAGTCACCTACTACAGGACAGGCCCAACAAAGAAAACAACAGAACGCCACTAGCCATCACCTTCAGCCCCCAACTAAAACCCCTCCAACGCATCATCAAGGATCTACAACCTATCCTGAAGGACGAGCCATCGCTCTCTCAGATCTTGGGAGACAGACCAGTCCTTGCTTACAGACAGCCCCCCAATCTGAAGCAAATACTCACCAGCAACCACACACCACACAACAGAACCACTAACCCAGGAACCTATCCTTGCAACAAAGCCCGTTGCCAACTCTGTCCACATATCTATTCAGGGGATACCATCATAGGGCCTAATCACATCAGCCACACCATCAGAGGATCGTTCACCTGTGCATCTACCAATGTGATATATGCCATCATGTGCCAGCAATGCCCCTCTGCCATGTACATTGGCCAAACTGGACAGTCTCTACGTAAAAGAATGAATGGACACAAATCAGACGTCAAGAATTATAACATTCAAAAACCAGTTGGAGAACACTTCAATCTCTCTGGTCACTCGATCACAGACCTAAGAGTGGCTATACTTCAACAAAAAAGCTTCAAAAACAGACTCCAACGAGAGACTGCTGAATTGGAATTAATTTGCAAACTGGATACAATTAACTTAGGCTTGAATAGAGACTGGGAATGGATGAGTCATTACACAAAGTAAAACTATTTCCCCATGGTATTTCTCCCTCCCACCCCACCCCCCACTGTTCCTCTGATATTCTTAAAAAGAAAAGGAGTACTTGTGGCACCTTAGAGACTAACAAATTTATTAGAGCATAAGCTTTCGTGAGCTACAGCTCACTTCATCCGATGAAGTGAGCTGTAGCTCACGAAAGCTTATGCTCTAATAAATTTGTTAGTCTCTAAGGTGCCACAAGTACTCCTTTTCTTTTTGCGAATACAGACTAACACGGCTGCTACTCTGAAACCTCTGATATTCTTGTTAACTGCTGGAATTAGCCTACCTGCTTGTCACCATGAAAGGTTTTCCTCCTTCCCCCCCCTGCTGTTGGTGATGGCTTATCTTAAGTGATCACTCTCCTTACAGTGTGTATGATAAACCCATTGTTTCATGTTCTCTGTGTGTGTGTATATAAATCTCTCCTCTGTTTTTTCCACCAAATGCATCCGATAAAGTGAGCTGTAGCTCACGAAAGCTTATGCTCTAATAAATTTGTTAGTCTCTAAGGTGCCACAAGTACTCCTTTTCTTTTTGCGAATACAGACTAACACGGCTGCTACTCTGAAATTAGTGAGGAGTAGACTTCTTGAGCTTAAAAATTTAAATTCAATGTGAATCAGCACCTAAAAGTTTGAATACTTATGCACACTTGACTGAATGAACCAAAACTCATGGATCCACAAAATTAGGCTACCCATCACACAAAAGCAGGCTCTCACAGGAAGCTTCTAGTGCTTCCTGCTAGACCCAAAGTACCTCAATAATAGCCTCTTGTGGTATCCCAGCTCATATCCCAGCTTCATCGGAATGCATCTGATGAAGTGAACTGTAGCTCACGAAAGCTTATGCTCAAATAAATTTGTTAGTCTCTAAGATGCCACAAGTACTCCTTTTCTTCCAGCTCATATAAATATATATAAAAATAAAATGACACCCTGAATTGTAATGGTTTAAGTGGTACCAAGGCTGTGTCTAGAATAGTAGTTCTCAAACTTTTGTACTGGTGACCCCTTTCATAGCAAACCTCTGAGTGCGACCTCCCTTATAAATTAAAAACTCTTTTTTATATATTTAACACCATTATAAATGCTGGGTGCAAAGCAGGCTTTAGGGTGGAGGCTGACAGCTCACGACTCCCCATGTAATAACCTCACAACCCCCTGAGGGGTCCTGACCCCCAGTTTCAGAACTCCCGATCGAGAGCAAGCCTCAGATTTTTTTTTAAAAAAGGCAGCAAGCTGCCAGGCAGCTGCAACTCAACAGCTATATGGTGAGAGTGACACTGCTGGAAAATACAATGGATTGAATTTTCCCTAGGCGGCGGTGACCTTACTACCTGGCTACAGTCCAGATTTTGAGGTCCTTCCAGCACCCTCTGCTTCAGAAGGAAAACGCTGACTAATGTCCAGAAAGTAAGGCACTAGGGAAAGATTGTTTCTAAGTATTAAAAAAACAAAAACAAATAAAATCTTGAGCTACTGGATTAAAGAGACCACAGGGCTTTAGCTTTTCATTTAAGTGTCTCCATATTCTCAGAGTGACAACAATAGGCTGTGGCTGGGTCAGTGTTGCCCTGCAGTTTCCAGTCTAATTTGAATGTTTTACAGCTTGCTCGATATAGTAAAGTGGACCCCTGTACAAAGTGCAGAGCCCCCTTTTGTAGGATCAGGTACTGAGTTTGTAATTTAAATATATTTATGCTTACAGTTGAGAGTTTTTAATGCATTCAGAAAGTGCCAGTTGTATTTTGTTGGAGTGTGCTCTTATTATTTCAGTACCAATAGGAAGGGGAGAATGCAGTAAAACAATGACCTAGGAGATGGTTTGCACCAGTGTTGCTACATTGATAGAATGGCACTAATAGAGTTTGAAATGCAGTCTGGATACTGCACTGCTGTAACACTAGGCTTGCACCAGTGTAAGTGACTGGGATAAATGACTGTGCAGCATTTCTTTATTTGGGGTTCACACCAGTTGTCTTGATTAGCAGTATTGATGGAGTTACAAGTCTGCAGTGACCTAGATGCTGACTCTCCATTGTCTTGCTTCTTCTGTAGTCATTTACATTTATACAAAGCAAGTGCAAAATGCTACCACCGGTGTGTGCAAGTGGAGAATTGATTGGCTAGCCTTTCATACCCACTTTGCACAGGTGTAAGTGATCACACAAGGCACATAGTAGCAGAGAACTGGGTCCAGAGACTCTACCTCCATGGTTACAGTGTAGATGGAGAACTGACATGATTGCTGCTGGGCCCTGAGGAGTCAGAGTTTGGCTTCCTTCCGAGATTTTTCAGAGTGGGGCATTCCTAGAGTGTCAGTCACTGCTTCATTGCATCACTGCATCTGTTTCTGAAGCTGTGGTTAAACCTGGGAGATTGAATCACAGTGATACAGTTTGTTCAGTAAAAAGTAGTGTGAAAAACAGTTATTGACAGGAGTTTGTCATTTTGCACAAGCCTTAAAAACCCAGATCCAGAGCTGGAATGTATGAACTGATTTTGCAAAGCCCAAACCTCTGTTCTATTCAGTTGACAAACCCAAACCTATAAGGCTCATATTTGGACAAAATTACCTCTTCTTTCCCAGCAAACCAACAGACCCTCTGTCTTCTCTTCTCCCATCCTCATACACAGAGGCCAGTAAACAATAATAGACTAACCGGATCACACTCATAGCAAATACCTGTGGGCTCCCACCTGCTGCACTGACCTTTTCTCATATTTATAGGCACAGAAAGCTGGCAGAGATGAAGCAGTTTCATAAGACTGTTATAGAGAAGCAGGTAAAATTAGATCTCCAGTTCCTTTCTTGTTTTCATCTAAGCCATTCTCCAGAACACTTGCAAAAGCAATGATAGAAAGCAGCTTATTACCATGCAGTGCTGTTTTTCACCCTCAGCATGGTGAATACTGATGGTGACAAGCCCCCACGTTGCTATTTTCTCTTTCAGTGGAATTTTAGTCGAGCTCTCCTCCTCATGCTGTGGCAGCAGCACCCCTGTTGAGAAAGCCCTTTTGCCAGTGCATCATTCCAGTTATGTACCCGATGCACAACCAGACACCACCTCCCTGTGTCTTTCTGCATTCCTTTCCACCCCGAGTCACAAGTGTCCAGTGAAGTGAATGGCTTGATGCTCTGTTTAGCAATGGGGTCAACCCCAAGTTTCACTTCATCATAGGTCAGACCAGCAGGAAGACGCAGTAGCAACTCTATAGCTATGTTAGGCAAAACATTTGGCAGAATGTGTCCATCTCAACACAATCTTTTTTAATAAGTAAAAAGCATCAGAATGGACAGCTCTGTAAAAAGCTGAACTGGAACATTTTGACCTTTTCAAAATGGAACATTTCCATTTTCTGTTTCTACATGACTTTTGGTTTCAGTTTGTTGTTATCTAAATATTTTAAAAATTGAAATCAGAACAAAATCTTCCAATTTTATCAAAATTAAATGTTTTAGTGATCTGAATGTTTTTAAATGTAATTTCATGGGAATTTAGACACTTTGTTTTGTTCCCTTTGCAACAGAAAAACAGTGGTATTTCCTATGAAACAGAAAATCCAGTTCCCAGCTCTTATTTTACAGTCAGGGAAGTTTCAGTCAATGTTTCGTAACTTTGGAGCAGTGTAACAGAGCCAAAACCAGAACCTGTATCTCCTGGCTCCCACGCATGTGCTTTAACAACTAAACAAGAAGTCATTTAGAAACAGATTGACACATTTCTGCAAAATGGTTTGGTTTGACAAAAGAGCATTTTCCAGCAGAAAAATGCTCCACCAGAAAATTTTTGACCAGCTTGGATTATAATAGGCACAAATATAGCCCTTCAGTGCTTCTAAATCACCTTGAACAAGTTAAATGCTTTATATGTGCTGTAGCAAGGCCAGCCAACTCTCATGTAACCCCTCATGGCCTAAGGTCACAGTCCAGGCAGCCTACCTCAGTTTCCCCTCTTGACCCAAGTTCAGAAAACACTTTTTCCCCATCCCTTCTTGAGTTATGTCTTATTAAATTAATAGACATTCAAAATGAAGTTTTCCAGTCTCTCCAAAAAGTACAATCCAAAACAAGATTTATCTTCCACCTCCCAGGTCTTCCTGCTTTCACAGGTTACTCCCAAGCCCTACCTGGCTAGAGTCTCAATCTTAGCTAGAACCTGCTCACTCCTAACAGTCTCTAAGTACAACAGCATGGCAATTTTAACTTTATTCTTCTTCCCTTCAGTGTAGCCTACAGCTGCTCTTCATAGGGCAATCACTGTAATCTCTCCCAGCTGTGGCTCATTCTGTACTCAGGGGTGGTTAGCCCCAGCCCTTAATAGGCAAGCCACCCTGTTACCAGTGCTACATGGGATCTGGTTTTACAGAGGAGAGAATGGACTTAGCTGGTTAATCACTTGCCCAGGGCCATAGTGAGTCAGTGACAGAGCCAGGCTAGGAACCAAGATCTTTTATGTACCTGTTGGGTGGCCACCACTGAAACATGCTGTGCCACTAGGACATAGTAAGTACAATGTTCTGTGTATAGCTCAGAGGGATATCATGAGGCTTAATTCAGTAGTGTGTATGTATGTATGTATGTATGTGTGTATATATATATATATATATATATACACACACACACACAATGTATATGGGGGAAGAGGTGGTTTGAAGCCTCCTCCTGAAGGAGGATAAGGGAATAGTTGTTTGTTTGTTTTTTTTTTTTTTTTTTTTTTGTTATTGCTGGCTTCAATTTCTCTCTCCTGTCTGCCCCAAATTGTTAAGTGTCATTGATTGGCTTAGTGATGTGGTGGATTTTTTTTTCTTTCAAAAAAACTGAAATGGTTTTGAAATAGAAGATTCATTTTTGAAAAATCCAGTTTTTCACCCTGAAAATAGATATCATGCAGCTTTTAAACAAGCTCCCCGCACTGAATGTTTCGTGGTGGAAGAAGATAGCTCAGTTATTGTGCACTGGGGTAGCTTTTGTATTTGTGAGGAGTGCAAGCCAAATTCCACCCTGTATAAACCCCATGAAATCAATGGGACCAATGTCCCCCTATCTGGGGGTTCTAATCATGTACTGTTTTGCAAGAGTGTGGAACAGATACTCCTCTCTAGCACCTAAACTACTGCTTTGCTTTCTACAATTCAATTTTTTTTTTTTTAAAGTGAGAGTGAGAGACTGATACTGGCTTGAGGCAGATGTGCTAACAGATGCTATTCCTCACACAGCTTCATCAATGTTCCTTAGTCATGATCTGCAATAGTCTGGCTGTGACTTAATCCCTAGGCCTTTTAAGGTTCTTGTGCAGACAGCACATCCACTCGGAGGGCTAGATTGTGCCTTTTCAGACACCCCTGAACAAGGGATACATGACAATTCAGAGACGACTGAGGCACAATTCCCTTCCTGTCTACTGTCACCTGGGTTAGGTTGAAGAGGAATATCACCATCTTTCTACACTGTAACAATCAAAATCTGAACAGTGATAGAGGTGTGGGGACGTTACTCCACCTTGCTTCCCTGCAAGGGTAGTTAGGACTGTAACAATCCATGCCCCAGCCCCATGAACTGTGGCAAATTATGCAGTGATCTGAGTCTCCCCTCCAGCCAATGTTGAGTCCTGTGTTGTGACTTCATTAATTATTTCACAGACTACTTCTCTGCATATTGTGTGTTTAGAAAACCAAGCCCTGATTGGCCAGATCCAGTCTGCAGGCTGTAGTTTGCCCACCCCTGTTCTAGATCAACAGCTCTGGGATTGCAGTCCTCTATTTACCTGCAGCACAGAAAGCAGCAGTGAACCTGCCCCATGGGAAGCTTTATTTCAGAAAGTTGTTGCCACAAATTCAGAAGAGTGGGGGGAGAGTGTAGGATAACAATATGATAATTATAATACTTCCTCCTCAAACAGACTTTTACTCCACATGAACCACTGCTGTGCAGGCAGTGATGGGAATGTCTAATCTCCGGTTATGGTACTGCATTCATCAGGACAGGCTGTTGTATACCTCCAGAGATGTAAATAGCACAAGGGATGAGAAGACTAGAGGAAAGGAAAAAGACAATTCTTGTGACTTGCAGGTCTTCTGTTCTAAAATTGAGATGAAACAGCACAAACTCTAAATGTAGGAGGCCTTTGCTTGCATACTGTATCTTAGGCCAGCTGCATGCTTGGGACTCAGTGACACTGACAACAGTAATTCATTTGATAGCCTGGTATAATTCCATATGGTAGGGTCTAAACACTCCACACCTGGAGAAGTTTGGATCCAGATGCAAACACTGTGGCACCAGCCCATGGGACTGCATGTGTGAGCCTGCACTCCCTTATATATACACAGAATTAATTTGGGTATTATAGGTCAGATTTTCAGAAGGACTGAGGCCTGGCCTCCCTTTGATTTGCCCGCATAAATGGCTAGTTAAAGACACTAGGAGTCAGATTTGCACCCACAGATAAGTTTCAGGCTGTTCTGAAAATGTGGCCCTGTATAATCTAGTTTTCGGTCTGATTCATAGATGTACTTACTCCTTTGCAATCTTTCGTATCCCCAACTGACTTGTATGATTGACATGATTTGTGTACAGAATCTCAGATTCTAAATCTGGGGATGGGGGGGGAAGCAAGAGAATCTTATGATTCCTTAAAATCATGGGCCTGAACATTGATTTACATTAGTGTACCTCCATTCTCTTCAACAGTTAGTTCTGATTCTCACAGGTGAGATGAAAAATCATGCACATCAACAATACCTTTTGCAGTTTATATTGCTGCACTTTTGGTTCCTAGCTGATTGGGAGCACTTCAAATAGTACTGAAATGTTATGGAAGAAACATAGTGGGTCAAATTCATCCCTGATGTAAATCCATTACAGTCAAAATGTTTCAGAGTAGCAGCCGTGTTAGTCTGTATTCGCAAAAAGAAAAGGAGTACTTGTGGCACCTTAGAGACTAACAAATTTATTTGAGCATAAGCTTTCGTCAGCTACAGCTCACTTCATCGGATGCATTTGGTGGAAAATACAGTGGGGAGATTTATATAAGCAAGTCAAAATGTTGCTACACCTGGGATATACTTGGCTAAGAAAAGCATGGTGGGCCATGTTATGAAATACACACCCACTGAAAACAAATACATGTTTTGACTGGAAATAGATTTCCCCAAGGAAACATTCAAGCAGTGGATGGACAAATTCTTTTAGTGGTTTACATAACTGTCATGGGTGACCCACAGAGGCTGTGTGCTATTAATAAATGCTAGGTTTGTACAAGTGAACCCTGCACAAGCAGATAGTATATTTATTAGTGTTACTGCAACTACCAGCTGCTAGGTGTTCAAAATTGCATGGGCATTGCCTCACAGGTCAGTAGAGTATTACTCATCCAAAATCTTTGCAGCGCCTTACAGCCAGGGTGGCTGTGATCCTTCTCTAATGAGACATACATGCTGTCAGTTTGCTTTGTAAGTGAATGTCTCTTTGGACTCCAAGATGTGCTAGACTGGGGACAATCAAGTATTTTTTTTTTTTTTGTCAAAGTCCAAATTTCTTGGTCAAGGTATAGTTAAGGTCCAGACTCCAGAGAAAATAATACAGAAATAAAATAGTAACAATATAATAAACAGATCTTGTGTTCTGGATTTGGCCCAAGGTCCACCTATTGACTACCCCTCTACTAGACCAGTCCTTTGTCTTTATTCATAATCAGGACACCCCCTTGCTGTAGGTTTCCTTTCCTGTAGATTGTCTTCTACCAATAGGCTTGAAGGGGTCCCTGGGTCACAAACCTCTTGTCCAATTCATTTTAAATGTAGCCAAAAAATTCTACCTTGACCCTAAGAGTAAGCTACCAGTTTTGAGGCAGATAAGTTTCTAAGGTATTTTGTGGCTTTTAGAGAGAAGCCAGGTCAGGCTTAGAATGAAAACTCAGTTGCAAACTTAACTAGGGAGTGATGGCTGTCAGTCCATGATAAAAACAAAAGCAAAGTCCTTTTACAGTGTGAGGTTACAAAACACCACTACAATGTAAATTCTTTGTTCACCTCTACAATATTTTAATCAATCACTTAGCAACTTTTTGATTTTTTTTTTCCCCCCCCTTCAACATCCATTTTTAAAGGAATTCCTTTTAGTACAAATAGAAGCCAGTCAATTTTATAAAGGTGCTTGTGGCATTTCAAAACAGTGGGGTTTTTTAGCAATCAAACTTTTAGAACACTGTAAAATGTTAAAATATGGAGTTAAATATTATAAACATTTGTCATTCTAAACATAATTTAAGGGACTGCAGTCATGTAGCCGAAGAAAAGAAAAAAATAAGTTGGAGTTTTGCTGATAGTTTAAAGGGAAAGAGACTTCAATCTTGAGGAAAGAAAAATATTTATTTTATGGTGGTATAAAAAAATTAGTTTTTCTAAACAGAGAAGGATTAAAATGTGACCTCCAAGTTTGTTTAAACATGTTTCTCTCCAACACCATGGTGCTGGTGTAAACAGGATGCACTTTCAATCCCTCATATTTGTTTCTGATGGCACACGTACAAGGAATTAGCACAGATGCACTCATAAATCTAATTAGCTCCCACAAATAGAACTTTATTACTCTTGTGAAGCCTTTGTTTTGTTTCAGATTTTCTCGTCCTGTATCAGGAAATGCACAGAAGAGCAACTGAATGAGTTAGGGGGGTGAATAATAGGATCCAAATGGACCCAACCCAAAACCCCAGATCTGAACTTTTGGGTACATTTGGGTTCAGATCCAGAATCAAACTTTGCAGATTGGGTCCATCTCTACTCGTAGGTGATTGGTTTCAATCCATTCTAGATTGCTAATGACTAAAAGTTACCTCTCCAATGGCTGGCTGGTGGCCATGGAATGAATTGGTAGTCTCAATCCATTTCCTAGATGCCTGCATCACAGAAACTACCATTACAGTTAGTAGTAATGGCTGAATAAGATATTTGGCTTTGGATGCTGCTCATATGTGGAGTAACTTAACGTTAAGTTGCTACTAAAGGTTTGCGCGCGCGTGTGTGTGTGTGTGTGTGTGTGTGTGGTTTTTTTTTTTTTTTTACATTTTCTTCCTCCCCCACCCCTTGGAATAAGTAGTGAGCCTGTAAAACCCTCAGGGCAAAAATCATGCCTGCTCCATGTTCTATGCAACATCTAGCACACTGACAGCATCCAAAAATAACTGATACAGATAAACTCCAGCTAACCTTTGTGTTCTTGGGTATGTCCCTCTGCACTTTTATGCTGTACAGCCTTCCGTTAAACATAATCCTTCTAGAAAATAAACATGCAGAGTTTACTGGCAGCCTCTGGTATTACACTATTGCTATTCGATGAACAGTTCACATGACACTGTCATCTTCCTTTTAGATTTTTACTTGCTATATTTGGCTCTAAATATAAACATTTCCCCTATCTAGCTGTCAGTTATTTATGCTGCCAGCCAGCCCCAGAATGTCTGAGCGCCTTCCACATACAATCAATGACAATAGCAGAGTCCCTAGAGGACTTCATCATGTCTCTGACAATAACAATAAGCTTACACTTATATATATTTAGACCCTGATCCAGCAAAGTGCTTAAGCATATGCTTGACTTTATGGATATCCCTAGTCCACCTGAAGTCAACAGGACTACATATGTGCTTGGAGTTAACCAGCTGCTTAAGTGTCTTACTAAAAAGGGATGGATTTATGCACACATTTAATGGACTGAGGTCTCAATTAGTACTTGAGTTATATCATCATCAACAAAAAAAATTCTTTTCATGCCCTAATTATTTCATGTACAGAAAAAGAGGCAGCTCTTCCAGATACAACCTCCTCAAACTTCATTGTTCGGTATCCCATAAGGATATGTGCCTGGTGGGAATTTAAAACTCAGATGACTATATTTGTCTCCTGTGACAGCATCTAAATAATCCTAAACTCCTATATGAGTGAGGGTTTGGACAGGCATCTACAGCTCAGTTGTCCGTTCTTTACACACTGAAACAAAACAAAAATCTCAAAGGCTCTTTCTGGGTTTAAGCAACAGTCATTCGTCAAGCATCCTAACTGCTCAAAAATATTTCCCAAAATTAGATTCATAGATACTAAGGTCAGAAGGGACCATTCTGATCATCTAGTCCGACCTCCTGCACAGCGCAGGCCACAGAATCTCACCCACCCACTCCTATGAAAAACCTCACCCATGTCTGAGCTATTGAAGTCCTTAAATCATGGTTCAAAGACTTCAAGGAGCAGAGAAGCCTCCCTCAAGTCAACCATGCCCCATACTACAGAGGAAGGCGAAAAACCTCCAGGGCCTCTCCAATCTGCCCTGGAGGAAAATTCCTTCCTGACCCCAAATATGGCAATCAGCTAAACCCTGAGCATATGGGCAAGATTCACCAGCCAGATACCCAGGAAAGAATTTTCTATAGTAACTCAGATCCCATCCATCTAATATCCCATCTCAGGGGAGTTGGCCTATTTACCCTGAATATTTAAAGATCAATTACTTATCAAAATCCCATTATCCCATCATACCATCTCCTCCATAAACTTATCGAGTAGAATCTTAAAGCCAGATAGATCTTTTGCCCCCACTGCTTCCCTTGGAAGGCTATTCCAAAACTTCACTCCTCTGATGGTTAAAAACCTTCATCTGATTTCAAGTCTAAACTTCCTGGTGGCCAGTTTATACCCATTTGTTCTTATGTCCACATTGGTGCTGAGCTGAAATAATTCTTCTCCCTCTCCTGTATTTATCCCTCTGATATATTTATAGAGAGCAATCATATCTCCCCTGAACCTTCTTTTAGTTAGGCTAAACAAGCCAAGCTCCTTAAGTCTCCTTTCATAAGACAAGTTTTCCATTCCTCGGATCATCCTAGTAGCCCTTCTCTGTACCTGCTCCAGTTTGAATTCATCCTTTTTAAACATGGGAGACCAGAATTGCACACAGTATTCTAACGTAACATGTATTTAACATGGGTGTTTGGGCCAAGGATTAAACTAAATGCTTAGAAAATTATATTAAAAAAAGAAAGACAGTAAGTTCAGCTCAGCAAATACAAACAAGTGGTTTTTTGGCAACCCAATCCTGTATGTTAAATGTACTGCATACATATATATGTACACACACACACACACACACACACACACACACACACAAATAGTAGAGTTGATTTCTAAAGCAGCTAACGCATCTTAGAGGCTACATCAGAGTCATTCTGGCAATTCCCCAGAATGCCTTTGGTTTCCTGTTGAGTTGAGGGGTTCTAGCAGTTGGGCAAAAGAGGGGGCAAAATGGAAAAGAGTCCCTACTAGAGGGGATCTTGTTTGAAAGGTCTGTTGTGGGCAGCCCAGTAACAGCTGGGGTCCATGATTCCCATCTGCAGATAGTTGTGGACAGTGAATACAAAACAGGTGTGAACAGTCAAAGCCCATTGAGTTACAAATCCAAATGACAAGTCAAACATTTTTCTTTAGTATTCACCCAGCTCTAAAACTAAACAGCCAAACGCATTTATAAAGATCAGAAGGGAAATGAATATAGCATTTGCCCCAATGGACAGAGGTAAAGTTCATGCTGTAGCTGGCGGCCTCCATTAAATTGTCATTCATGTCCAGCCCTGCACACTTTAGCTCTTGGTGTAATACAGCAAAAAGGTGTGGAGACGGGGAAGTCTTGCCCAGGTGACGCTCCAGAGCTTTCGCTGATGGAATGATTTTGACCCTTGATCCCTTTTTCTAAATGGATATTGATATTTGTAGTGTGCTCTCTCAGGCTTGGCCTGCACTGCCCCAGCAATAAAACTTCTGCTCCAAAATGCTGGTATTTCTTAACGTTTGGACACATTTATTTATTTTTTTACTTTTGTCCTAAGGCTTTAAACTGCCAGGGCGAGGGAAAATTCATGCTGGTCTGTCCTGGGCTGAGCTTTTGCTGCAAGGTTGAGGCAGGCTAGTCAGAATCATTCAGATGCTCCAAGTAGCAAGGCAGGTCAACAAGCTCATTTGGACTTTGCTGAAAGCTTTTTGCTGAATCCACAGGTGCTAGTAATGAAAGTGGAAGAGGAGGAGACAGGGCTGTACTTACTGTTTAGAAACCAAACGCCAGAGGCACAAAGCCAGAGTCACAGGGTATCTGGGATTATGGGACACTGGACACTTGTGTCCTTTTACCCCTTTCTTGACTCTCTGCTCTTTTGTTTTCTCCCCATTCGTCTCTCTAGTTTTTATTTAGAGAAGAGAAAGGTTCATTCCCACCCCCAAACCATCCAAGATTCACCCAGTCTCAGGGATAGTTACAAACAAAGGTAAGCAGGTCCCCTTTCCAGTGCCCAAGTTCAAAGTGAACTCTGGCCAAATGTATGGCTTTCCACTGGGGTTTCACATTTCACCTGATGTTATAGTCAGTTTCTGAGGAGGTTTGCTTTGAGCTTTTTGGAGTTCTAAACTTGGAGCACAGGTGCAAACAAAACCCACATGAACTGAAACCAGTGTTACCAACTCTCTCAATTTTTATGAGTCTCCTGATAGTTTGTGTTTTTTCTTATAGCCCCTGCTCCTATGAGAATCTCAGCCCTCACTTAAAAATAGAAGTAAGTTTCTAGTCCTCATGTTTGCAAAGAAAAGCTTTGAAAACAGCACCCAAGTGTACCTCCAAAGGCTCAAAAGCTAGAATATAAATAAAAGGAATGCAACATATATTTCTGTTCTATCATGCTGGAAAGTCATAATGAGTGGGGTCCCTCAGGGATCAGGTCTGGTTCCGTTCAATATCTTCATCAATGATTTCGATAATGGCATAGAGACACAACACTCTTATAAAGTTTGTGGATAATACCAAGCAGGGAGGGGTTGCAAGTGCTTTGGAGGATAGGATTAAAATTCAACATGATTTGGATAAACTGGAGAAATGATCTGAAGTAAATAGGATGAAATTCAATGAGGACAAATGTGAAGTATTCCACTTAGGAAGGAACGATCAGTGGCACACATACAAAATGGGAAACAACTGCCTAGGAAAGAATACTGTGGAAAGGGATCTGGGGGTCATAGTGGACCACAAGCTAAATATGAGTGAATAGTGTAACACTGTGGGGTGGGCAGAGAGAGGGGAAGCAAATGTTGTTTTGCAATGTATTAGCAGGAGTGGTGTAAGCAAGACACGAGAAGTACCGGTAATTCTTCTGTTCTACTCTGTGCTGATTAGGCCTCAACTGGAGTATCGTGTCCAGTTCTGGGCACCACATTTCAGGAAGGATGTGGAAAAATTGGAGAAAGTCCAGAGAAGAGCAACAAAAATGATTAAAGGTCTAAACATGACCTGTGAGGGAAGATTGAAAGAATTGGGTTTGTTTAGTATAGAAAAGTGAGGGGGCATGATAACAGTTTTCAAGTACATAAAAGATTGTTAAAGGAGGAGGGAGACTAATTATTCTTCTTAACCTCTGAGGAAAGGACAAGAAGCAATGGGTTTAAATTGCAGCAAGGGAGGTTTAGGTTGGACATTAGGAAAACCTTCCTAACTGTCAGGGTGGTTAAGCCGTGGAATAAATTGCCTAGGAAGATTGAGGAATCTCCATCATTGGAGATTAAGAGCAGGTTAGACAAATACCTGTCAGGAATGGTCTAGATAATATTTTAGTCCTGCCATAAGTCCAGGGGCCTGGATTAGTTGACCTCTCAAGGTCCTTTCCAGTCCTATGATTCTTTAATCATGATTTTTGGGGCCTGCCTGATGATTCCAAATGCTTAGGGTTGGAAATGTGGAGAAACTAAAGAAGAGGTTGGCACTTACCTGTGAGAAATGAAATTGCCCCATTCCACTTGCCACTCACACTCCTTCCCTGCACCAGAGATATACTGGGACACTTAAGGATCCCTTCCATCCAGTGGAGAGCTCTCTTCCGCCCCTGACCTCCCGCCATGTTTCTGACACTGATCGCCTGGTAATGTTGGTACCATTTTGCATTCACATTGCTGTCACCCAGCCAACCCTACAGTGCTGTCGTTGATGTTAGCTCTTCTTAGCAGTGTGACACGTGCAGGCCATGCCAAGCCAGGAGCGCGAAGATCACCTCATGGCTGTATTACTGTTACTCCATCCCCTCTTTCCTCCCTTTCACTCGCTTGTGTGTTTCATCCGTGTGTCTTGTTCTAAACTAAGATTGTAACATCGTATTATCAAAATTCCCCGTAACAAGAGGACCTGGTGCTGGGAGCAGAGGAGCAAATCCCCCCTCCCATGCCACAGAGGGTGAAATTACGATTCTGTAGATTTGTTTTTTTGTTTTTTAAATGAATCCAATGACACCTCCTCTGCCTTTCTGTCACTAACTTGCCCACAGAATGACATTTTACTACATCATGCTCAACCAGACTAAGATGTGATCTCTATGGGGCAGGGACAGCTTCAGTATATGTGAGTAGAGCAATTAGCACAATGGAGGCCACTCTGGTTGGAGCCTCTAGAAGCTACCGTAGATCAAATAATGTATAATAACAAAAAAGCAAGTCTGGAAATAATGATATCAGATGAGCTTTAACAGAATACGTTAACATTTCAGTCAAATAAGGACCAATGCAATCTTTCATTCAAATCTGAAATGGGGACCAAAGCTTTCTTTAAGCTTCAAATAAGCAGAGTAAGTTGTTTTCTACCCCCCCAATTTTTGCTGGCTTCTGTATTTTCTCTCTTTTGGCCAGCCATAGAAGTTCCACAAGGAAAGCTGTTTTCAGAGTAACTCTGACCCATCTGAAAGCACGAAAGTCTGGAAATATCACAGATGGCCTTGTGTCATGAAACTACTAGCCTGATGTATAGACCAGCGGTTTGGATAGTTAAGTTCAAGTTTGGCTATACATGCCACCATTTATTCTTATCATTCACACCATCAAAGTGCTTGGTCCTGTAGAGAATACAAACATACAGACACTCTGTGCCCCAAAGCTTAGAATGTTAGAATCGGATTTTTCAAAGACTTGTATGTGAGTTGTTTTATATACAGCATTAGGCCCAAGATCTGAGCCTAAAAGACAAACACAGAAGCCATGTCTACACTACAAAAGTAAATCTACTTAACTTATATTGGCATACAGGTGCTGCAGTAATTACACCACTTGTGCATGTCTACACTTTACTCCTTGTGTCGGTGCACATCCTCAATAGAAGTGCTCCTGGTGATTGTACTGTCAGTGTGGGACATTGTGGGACAGCTCCTGAAAGCCAATGACAGTTGAGGTAAGCAACATAGTGTCTATGCTGACACTGCATTGAACTAATTACATTGACATTGACTCTGTCACTTGTGGAGGTGGCGTAATTAAATCAGTGTAGTGGGGCAGTTACATCACCAGGAGTGAAATTTAAGTGTAGATGCATCCACAGCTAGGTCAACGTAAGCTGCCTTGCGTTAAGCTTGCTCTGTAGTGTAGACCAGACCAGAGAAAATGGTGAGCAGCAGGTTTTTTGTTGTTGTTAGAGTGGAACTTTCAAAAACGCTCAGAGTGGGCCTAGCTCTGCTGTCGCTGAAATTGATGGGAGTTCCACAATTGTCTTAGTGGAAGCAGAGTTAGGCCAACCCTAGCGCTTTTGAAAATCTCACCCTCTTAAGTGGTAAGCTCACTTCTTCTGGCCACAGCAGAAGAAAGGAGGTTTTAAGAGGGCCGTGAAAATATTTGAAATAGTATTGCTCCCTAGTGGATTCATGGTACATCCAGCAATGATAGATGTAAACTTTTTAAACATTTGGGAAGGGGGAGTTTTGCATGGAATGATGTTCATGCTCCAGTGGATGGGATCTTTTTTCCTCTTCCCTATATGGGCAGGTGAGAACTTGAATTCCTGGGGACCTCTTGGATTGATGCCTAAATTCTGTATGTTCCCTAGTCATCCAGATCAGACCCAGTCATAAAGGTGCAGTGTGGGGAAAAGTCTGAACTGGATCTACACAGTATGTTGCCTGTGGATAAAGAACACAAGTCTGTCCTCTTGATTTAAAGAAACAAAATCAAGTTTGTGCTCAGACTTGAAAAGACACTGGAAGAATGAAATTCAGCCACACTGGTGCTCTACCCACTAAACTGCACAAGAAAGCCCCAACTGTCTGAGCATAGGCAAATGGGCTGTCTCTGACCTGACCCAAGCCAGGACCTGTATCCAGGTGACTCTCACCTTCACTGAAGCAGGGCCTTTGAAAATAAGGCAGCACCATTTTCTCCATAACCCTAGTTGCCATGACTTGAGTTTGATGCCTCATTGCTACAGCGACTACACAGGCTCAGTAAACCAGTGATACGGGTTATTTATGATGACAGAAATACACACACAGAGTCCAATTCTGTTTTTCTGTATCCTCGCCCCACCTACAGGTGACAGCATCACTTCATCTAAAATGAAGCTGAGGTTGCTAGATTCTACAAACTGTTTTAGATATTGTCGACTGCCATCCATCCACAACTCAGATCCACATGTTAAAAAATGTTGTCATGATCATTTGTGTGTGTGTATATTAATCTCTGCCCTCTACTGGATGTAATCAGAACTGCTCTTGTGTATGTCTTAGGCTCCATACTGCTATAACAGAAGGAGATTCTCTTTTAAGCCTCTGTTAGAGGCTTGATTTTCTGGAGCAGGAGGATCTGAGTTCTAGCTCCTTTGTTGCTGTGAAGTTCCAAAGGTCCATGGGTCCAGCTCAGTGACAACTAGAGAAATCCCATGTAGGTGACCACAAACTTATTGCAGTACATTTATCTGGGACTCTACACACACATTTTGCTAATGATTTTTAATCTTACATTTGCATTATATTTATTTTAAAAGCATGTGTCCTCACCTTTAATGTGACCCCAGGCATCTTCTAGCTCTCTCCTTGCATCCACCAGGATCTCTACTCCATGCCTTTCTCTTCAGCCATTCCCTCCAGCCATTTCTCTTTTTCATCTTCTCAGTACAAAGCCCCATTAACAGCACCTCCAACCTTATGGCATTTATTCCTCTTGTTCTCTGTGCTGCTGCTTCTCCCCATTACTGGCTGATTGCTTGCAGGGCTGAGCATCTTTCATCGATTCTAAGTCCAGAAGAGATCACCCTCTCTGCCCTCCTGTATAACAGAGGCCATAGCAATTCCCCAGAATAATTTTTTGAACTAGAGCATATTTTAAAAAACCCAACAAATACAATCTTGATTTAAAAATCGCGTGTGATGGCAAAGCCTTTTAGGTATCCAGTGCATTTCAGTTGAACTACAATGGTTTGATCAGGTAATACAGATGTAGGCAAGTCAATGTCAAAGAGAAGCATCCTGGGAAAATATAAACAGAAATGGGATTGGGAATTGGAATGCATATGGGACAAATGGACAGTTATGTTTACACAATTATAAAGTGTCAAGGTGGGCTAGACGCAAAGGGCCTCAAATTATACAGCCCAGATATCGTATGCCAGCATTCCAGAGTGAATTCAAAAAGAAGGAATCTCTCTGGCAATTGGGGAGGGAGAACTTGGACAACTTATTTCTGAGAGAGTAAGAAGATCTTGAGAAATGCATCCCCACAAATTAAGAACAAGATAAACAGGATGTTGGCATGAGAAGTATCTCATCAGGCACAAGTATACTAAGAACCTTGCAAGGATCTGCACACAGCCAAAAACAGCCTTAATTGCATTGTCATTGCTTTTGGCAAGAGAGAACCCAGCAAATTGTGGAAATAGAAAAGAACCACTTCCAGCTGAGAGACCGGTTTGAACTGATTAAATTGTATCTGCCTATCTAGAAAAGATGCCCATCTAGAGCCCACTCAGGAATTGTCTGAATGGGTCACTGGGCAAGTCACAAATGTCATTGGCTTTTTGAGGCTATTTGTGTATACGCAGCTCGGCCTGCATTTTCAAAAGTGACATGATTTTGAGTGACTCAATTTTGGGTGCCCAATTTGAGATACCTTAAGGGGTCTGATATTCAGAAAGTGCTGAGCATCCATCTGCCTTCCGAAAATCAGGCTCCTTTTAAGCTATCTCAAATTGGCTGCCCATGTTTGAAAATCTAAGCCTTAGTATTTATTTCATCTTCATTCCCAGACAATCACAAAGGCCCTCGAGATTTCTCATACTGAGAGAGGCAGGCACTTTGGGGTGGAATGGATGAAAAGAAAACATATTAAAATAGCAGTAGTGACCATTTTAAGACACATCAGTTCTGTAAAGAATAAGCTGTATTGCTAACAAATCTTGATAGATATTGTTGAATAAGACCTCAAAATACTGATTATTTTACTCCATTTATTTTTCTCTAGTTCAAATAGGAATTAATTCAGGGAAGTCTTATGGCCTGTGTTACACAGGAGGTCAGACTAGATGATCACAGTGGTCTTCTATGACTATTAAAGATGAGGGCTACATTTGTTCTTTTTGCAATGCTAGAGCAGCAGAAGTCAATGGAGACAACAGCATTGCCGAGCAGTGGACTGGGATTCAGAATACCTAGCTTTTCTTCTGGGCTCTGTCCCTGGCTTGCTGGGTGACTTTGGCCAAGTTGGCATTTCTCTGTGCCTCAGTTTTCCGCATATGTAAAATGGGAATAATGGTACTTCTCTCCTTTTTGTAAAGTGCTTTAAGATCCACTAATACAAAGTGACATAAGAGCTATGTATTGTTGTTAATATAGGGGATGACCCCTAGTGATGGACCAGTGGGTTCTTGGACCTGTGACTCTACAACATATGATGATGTAGGTGCTAGGGGGAGAGCCATGTGCTGGCCTGAAACAGGGACTTCAGAAAGGGGAGCTTGCTAAACCCAGTATTAATGCAGGTATCTGTCCAGATCCTCACGGTGCAGCTCAGGAGGTCTCTTGTTCCAGTCCAGTGTGTGATGATTTGACATACCTTATACTGCTGTTAATTCACCACTTTGGGCTCTTTATAAGGGCACATAGTGGGCCCTTATAGGAAAACAGCCTCCTGCCATGAAGGAAGTCTTCCTGCGGAAGAAGAATGTCACCAGGCATTTCAGATGTGGCAAGATGCCTTCTTGCTCTACTCCATTATATTTACACTCCCCTGCTCCAACTGCCACTGTTCAGGGGAGTAGCTTTGCTGGCTTGGATGGTGCTTGCTCAACACTGGAACAATCAAGACCTTGTTGAAGGATTATGCTAGTCATGTGCCAACTTCTGCTGAACAAAACCTAACATGTACAAATGCTTAAAAAGCCTCTGGCCAGTAGCTAAGCATCCAGTTTACCATCAAATTAGAGCATCAACCATTGACTTGGTTTTGGACCAAGGGCAACTATCCTAACAGTTTAATGCATTATAAGACTATACAGCACTGTTTGCTGTAGGTCTTGAAAAAAAAATGCAATGTACTGTGATACATGCCACTAGTTCCATTCTCTGCAGCTACTACCTCAGTACTCCCTGCATCAACCAGAGGAAAACCAGCAAGCAGGGGCCACATTCTGTCAGCTGTAGGATTCAGTCCTGGCAAAGGAATATCAAGAGAGCATGGGAGTGTGGAAGATGGATAGGAGAGGCTTACAGCTGCTGTTAGTTGTGGCACAAAGAGTGGTATACTGGTGCACCACAGGACTTGCAGCTTAATGTTTAGGTTTTATTCATGTGACTCCTAAAGGTTCCTAAGTCAACACCACAAATTCTCTTCTTCCTCTTGCTCACAAAAGCAGGCCATGTCCTCTCTGGGTTTTAAAAAGCACCAGAAATAGCACGTTGGGAACAATTTTTTTGCTTTCTTTCCACCTCACCTTTTAAAATAGCCCATGTCATGTTTATGCCCATTTCTGACGTCCTCTTTAGTTCTAGCCCATTGTCCTGAATCTCTCTAGTCTGTCTGGAGAGACGCATGAATTTTTTGTAGGGAAATATGCACAGCAGGATCCCCAGCAATGTTGAATTAGTTACCAAACTGGGTATGCTGGACTAGAGGCTTCACTGGATGCAGGTTGTGCAATCCACACCTTAGAAATACTGAGTCTCTCCCAAATGGGAACTTACCCTTTTTCCATAGGGCTACCCATGCAATGATTTGAAGATGCGATATAGAGCTTTGCAAGTTTATTTCACAGCTGTTAACCTAGCGAGTGCAATTTGAATACATAGTAATACCCCTGGTAAATCCCTCCAGGGGAAAACAGCTTTAAATTCCAGAGAGGGCTCCATAAAAGCCCCACCAGTCAAGGCTGCCCAAGAGATGTTAGGTCTCCTAGCTGCCATGTTGCCTCTATCTCTGGCTGGTCCAGACCTCTTGTGATCCAGACCTCTTCATGGGCCCCCTCTCCAGTGGGGCAAGGGTTGTGCTTCAGCACATTCTCTCTCCAGAAGGGCTTTCTACTACTAGGGTCCCACCATCTGAATTTTGCTAGTGGAACTTGTCCCTGTCCACATTAGGTTTTGTGAGGATCAGCCCCAAACTGGGATGTTGAGGGAAGGGTATTCTTGGGTCCCAGTGTGCAGTAAAATGAAGAGCAGTCTTCAAAGTGGAATTATAAAACCTTGTCACAGGCATAAGAATGAGAAAACTGTCAGTAACTTCTTCCTGATAATCCAAGCACAGCTGTCAATGTGGAATTATGAGTCGGCAACATTTGAGAGGTCAAACTGCAGTTTTCTGTCTGCACAAGGTGAAACCGCTTGGACTTGGTAGAACTTCTTTCTGGGAAGCCAGAGAGCTCCAATTTGGGGCATGTGTCGGGTACAGCTCTTGAGCAAGAAAGAGAAATGTGGTGACGGTGGAATGCTGACAACCCCTCTGACTACAAGTCAAAGGGCTGTATACCCAAGATTGCAATCATTATTCTGAGTGAAGCTACACGAGCCAATAATACACGGAATGTGCAACTGGTGCTTTCATGCCAATTTAGTGGCTAATAAATAATCCATTGTGCAGCATCTTGTTCAGAGTGAAGTATTATGTTCTAATGTCTGTTAACTAAATTCAGATTTATTTTTATTTAAGATGTGGGGGGGAGCCTAATTTAAATCTTCTTGTCCTGGCTTCTGTCATTCCATCAGGATCTTGATGCATCAGAATCCAGTCAGTTATTTAACACTCTGGACTAGATCCTCAGCTGGTGTAAAATTCCATAGCTCCGTTGATGTCAACTGAACGAAAATACTTATGCACACGGAGGATCTGGCACTCGCTCTTTTCCCACTGATGGAAATATTACACCTTGTCACCAACCTTGACCCTGATCCCCACGCTCAGCTCTTCCAGAGGAGCCAGGAATCTTCTGAGCCAGTGCTCAGTTTCCTGTTCACACAATATGATTCATGTCCTGGTACAGAAAGCTTGTCTAAGGCTTCCAAAATGGGAGGAGGCATGCTAGATTGCATAGCCTAGTAATCATAATAAAAGATGTGCATTTGCTTTTGTGCCTTGTATAAAGACCTCTCTGCATGAGAGAGCTAAAAATACACTGGGTTGATGGAGCTGGGTGGAACGCTGCTGATGTAAACTGTGGCAGTCAACTATTCAAACACAAAACTAATTCTGTCACTGTACAGCTTCCTGAACTCAGAAGTGGCTGGTTGCTTGCAAAGATGCTCTTGTGTGGGCTGAATGATAGTGGGTTTTTTTTATTTTTATTTTTAAAGGGTTTCCTAACATGATTTGATATACTCCAGTTGATCCCTGACTATTAGAGGGACACGCATTGAATTGCTTCAGTAGCGTGAGCTCATTGCACATGCTAGGGGCTCTTTGCATTCCTCCAGTGCTCTCCACAATTTGTGTCATGCCACCCTCTCATCCCTCTCTATTTCAGGTACTCCCTACACCCACCCTCCCATGCCAGGGGCTCGGAGTGTCCGCCAAAGCATTGTTAGTCATTCTCTTCCCAACTCGTTATGATGCTCCAGACGGAGAAATTCCACCAAGCTGAGTGTAAGACCTTACTTTGCTCAGCCAATTATTTTCTATATATTTATATAAAAGATGTAGGGAATTAATTTATTAACATTTGAGATGCCAAGGTACTGTGGTGATGTGGGCCACAGCAAAGCTCTAAACATGTATATGTTCTGCTTTACTGTGGTGGTGGTGATCAAATTCATAGAAATACCTTGGGGAGCAGTACTGGACAGGCAGGTCAGCTGTCACAATAGTGAGCCAACCACCCCTGGTGGTCAGTAAACAGAGCGTTCAGGGTTTTCCTAATCTTCCCAGACAGCGTAGGTGAATGTAATGGCCTCCCACAGCATATTTTCCCCTTCTGGGTAGCCACACAGACTGCCAACAAAAGTGGAGATAGAAAAGTCAAAATCATTTGGGGAAAACATCTCCCTTGTCCACAAAGCCATCCATTAATTGTAAGCCTTCCCCTTGGTTTGTTAGGTCATAGTTAAGGAAGCACCCTTGCTTTGTTAGAATCTGAGGGTCATCTGGAATTACATCCCCGTCAGTCACGGGTCTGAAAACAATGTACTATGTGGCTGGAGTGATGATCTGCTGAATGAGTTCTTTGTAGTTCTATGGCCCATATGACTCTACAGAAAGTGATTGATTCTCACCACCCCATCCCCAGGGAGGTGAAAGTATTAATATTCCCATTTTAGAGAATGGGTGACTTGTCTGCAGTCACATAGGATGTCTGTGGCAAAGCAGGAATTTGAAATCAGAAGTTCTGAGTCTCAGCTCAGTGGTTCAGCCACAAGATCTTCCTTCCTTTTTAGGGTTCTTGGGCCAAATTTTTGCTCCCATTTTCACCCACAAGGCTATAAAGTGGTAGATGAATATAATTTGGTTACTAGCCACTCAGTGTGATCCATATAAAATGAGTCCAATCATAAGGCCCAAAGCTGCATCCATGTTGCCCTCTGTATTGAAGGTGAAAGGAAAATTTGTGGGGGTTACAATCCCCATATATTCCTTTAGCTAATAATTTAAAAACTCCCTTTCTGGGTGCACTCCATATGCAGTACAGGAAGTGCTGTCCACTGGTTAGAACAGGGGACTGCGAGAACAGACTCCTTGCTGAAGTGACTGAGCAGAGAATAAAATGCTAGCTCCATCTCAGTTTATGCACCAGTATGTAAAATGGGTCTTAGAATAACTTATCTGATTCACAGAGATACTGTGAAGAATAATAAATTGTCCACTATGAGATGGATTCTCATTTACTTAAGGCCTGTGTTTACTTCTCTGACACTGTAAAGAGGCATTAAAGTGAATGCAAGTGTAATTTATGGCCATTCTAATGCCAGAGTTGTGTAAATGGGATTCAGGCTCAAAGTGCTTTGAGAATCTTGGCTAAAATATGACTTTTAAACACACAGGATTATTGTAGTGGAAAAAAGAGAAACAGGTTTAAACAAGGTGGGCACCGTTATAATGGAATGGAGCCCAGGAATCTCTAACTCAAATCACCATGAGGGCCACATGAGGACTAGTACATTGGTCTGAGGGCCACATCACTGAAACCTTTTCATACAGCGATACAAAAGTATAGTCAAAAATGAAGAATAATATAGTATGCTATTAAAAGTCAAGGTACTAACTTTTTAAACTGTAATGCGAAGAGAGGTTTTAATAAAATACAAACACTCAGTAATGCACCTTACTCAAATGACAAAACAGGCATTTACTTTCAGAATTACTTCAGTTAAAGCTCCTCACCCCCACTCCACCCCTCCCATGAGGCCCTGCCCTGCCTCTTCCCACCCCTTCCCCAAATCCCCACCCCGGCCTCACCTCTTCTCCACCTCCTCCCCTGAGTGCACCGCATCCCCGCTCCCTCCTGGAAAGTCCTAAGCGCAGCCAAACAGCTGTTTGGTGGCGGGAAGCACTGGGAGGTAGGCAGAGGAGCAGGGATGTGGCACGCTCTGGGGAGGAAGTGGGATGGGAGCTTGGCTGCTGGTGGAGTCGGTGCCTATGGCGGGCTGCATGTTTGAGACCACTGGTATAGCCATTCATCCTAGCAGGGATGCATAGTCTTTTCAAAGTCACAAAGGCAGCCACACAAGTGAGGGATAATGTCTCCATCTGGTCATTTTTTGCTTTCACTTAGTACTGGTGTGTGCTATTAAACAACTCTTATGTTCCACTAAGACATGGCAGCATTTCAGCTGCAGGTGGAGTGACTAAAGCTTAAGCTTAATTAGTTAATAATGTGCTTTGAGATCCTCAGCTGCCAGTCATGGTAGATGAATAAAGTAGTAGTAGTATACTTATAAGAGACTAACAAAATTAACATTTTTGGATACTCTTGTCTGATGTCACTATCGTGAAATAATTTCTTTAGGGTTGTCAAGCAATTAAAAAAATTAATTGTGATCACACAATTAAACAATAGTAGAATACCATTGTTTTAAATATTTTTGGATGTTTTCTACATTTTTCGAATATTGATTTCAGTTACAATGCAGAGTGTACAGTGATCACTTTATATTTTTGATTACAAGTATTTGCACTGTAAAAATACAAAAGAAATGTATTGGGTGAAGCAAAATACTAAGTTCTGTAGTGCAATCTCTTTATCATGAAAACTGAATTTACAAATGTAGAATTGTGTACAAAAAAACTACATTCAAAAATAAAACTATCTACAAATTTAGAGGCTGCAAGTTTACTCAGCCCTACTTCTTGTTCAGCCAATTGCTCAGATAAACAAGTTTGTTTACATTTGTAGGAAATAATGCTGCCCGCTTCTTGTTTACAATGTCACCTGAAAGTGAGAACAGATGTTCTCAGGGCACTGTTGTAGCCAGAATTACAAGATGTGCAACATGCCATGTGTGCCAAAGATTCATATGTCCCTTCATGCTTCAACCACCATTCCAGGGGACATGCGTCCATGCTGATGACGAGTTCTGCTCTATAACAATCCAAAGCAGTGCGGACCAACGCATGTTCATTTTCATTATCCGAGTCAGATGCCACCAGCAGAAGGTTTGTTTGTTTTGGTGGTTTAGGTTCTGTACTTTCCGCATTGGAGTGTTGGTCTTTTAAGACTTCTGAAAGCATGCTCCACACCTTGTCCCTCTCGGATTTTTTGGAAGGCACTTCAGATTCTTAAACCTTGGGTCAAGTGCTGTAGCTATCTTTTTGAGTTTTGTGAAATCTGCAGTGAAAGTGTTCTTAAAATGAACAACACGTGCTGGGTCATCATCCGAGACTGCTATAACATGAAATATATGGGAAAATGCAGGTAAAACCAAATGGGGGACATGCACTTCTCCCCCAAGGAGTTGGTCACAAATTTAATTAACGTATTGTTTGTTTTTAACGAGCATCATCAGCATGGAAACGTCCTCTGGAATGGTGGCCAAAGCATGAAGGAGCAGACGAATGTTTAGCATATCTGGTATGTAAATACCTTGCAATGCCAGCTACAAAAGTGCCATGCAAATGCCTATTCTAACTTTCTGGTGGCATTGTAAATAAGAAGAGGGCAGCAGTATCTCCCATAAATGTAAACAAACTTTTTTCTTAGCAATTGGCTGAACAAGAAGTAGGACTAAGTTGACTTGTAGGTGCTGAAGTTTTACATTGTTTTGGTTTTGAGTGCAGTTATGTAACAAACAAATCTACATTTGTAACTGTAAATTGCACTTTCACAACAAAGATTTCACTACTGTACTTGTATGAGGTGAATTGAAATACTATTGTTTACAAATATTTGCAGTGTAAAAATAAACAAATAATCACTTTGTACTCTACATTTTCATATTGATTTCAAATAGAAAAACATCTGAAATATTTAAGTGTGATTAAAACTGATTAACACAATTAATTATTTTAATCGCAATTAATTTGAGTTAATTGCGTGAGTTAACTGCAGTTAATCGACAGCTCTAATTTTTTTAAACTGGTATATTTGAGGCAAATGTGTTATGTTCCCTTTCAAAAAATGAGCACTGCCTCTGTTTTAAGGGTCTGCTGAGAAGCCACAAGAGACATTAGGTTCATTGACTTATAAAACAAATAGTGTGAAAATAAGCCCATCTGACGACATCAGCAATCGGCCAATACCCAAATGAAGAACAAAGGAAAATCCAATGGTCTGCCCTGTAGCTGTTCTTCACTATGACAGATCTGGATGAATGACCTCTCCACAGGACAGGGCCATAAATTACTAAATGAACCCAAAGTTCAGGTGGGTGCAGAAAGCCCGTCTCTTTTGCCACATACGATTACAAAATAATGGTGTTTTCTTCACCACAAGTCTGCACGGTTCACAGAGATGCCAGAAGTCATTAAGCAGGGCAGATTGGGAAATTTTCTTTGGGCCTTGTCTATACAAGGATTTTTTTTTTCTTTTTCTGAAGTCTCCTGCTATTGTTCAGCCCTGTGGGAATGCTAGAAAAGACCAGGCCACTTGGAACCTAACCCTTGCACTCCCACAGGTGGAGCTGTGTATGGTTTTGGCAAAGCTGGGAGACTTTAGGAAAGATCTCCTTGTGCAGACACAGCCCTGCAGAGGCACACTGCAGGATACCTGGGATGCAATGTGTGATCATATGCTTAGTCACAAGAACAAAAGTGATTTTTTTTTTTTTCTTCCTTCAGGACAGTTCATTACATTGCCCTCGACCATGCCCGTTCCCCTACTTGTTGTGTTTACCTCTGAACTCCCTTGCTCTCATCTCTGGTGGCCTTCCAGCTGATAATCCTCCTGTACCTCTGTTAAAAGGGGATAACCCCAGGCTCCTGGCCAACATTTCTCAATAAGACAGCTTCTAATGTTCAAGGCCGTAGAAGAGCAATACACAGTTGCTTCATTTACCTGTCCAGCCATTAGCACTGCCCCTATTTCTAACGCGTTGTTTTGTATGTCATTTGGAAATGCCTTGACTATGAAAATTGCCATATAGTGGCATATTCTTTTCTTCTTGCATTTGTTTTGTCCTGCAAATAAACACATAGGGACTGATAGGTTTTCCTTTGTTTATGAACGGTGCCTACCGCATGGTGAGTGCTATCTGAATGCAAAAATGAATAATTACTACTCGCTTTCTTTCCTCTCTTGTCTGTCTTGGAAGCTATTTGGAGCAGAGCCCATTCTTTACTCTGTGCTGAACAGGCCCTAGCCCAATTTATTTATTTGTATCATAGAGGTACCTAAAGGCCCCTATCAGGATTGGGGTCCCATTTTTGTTAGATGCTACACCTACCAATAATGAGAAACGGTCCCTACCCCTAAAGCGTTTACAGTCTAAATAGATACAATAGACAAAAGAACACACCACCACCACTGCCAAGAGACTCCTGTCACAGTTCAGGGCAACTGCACCTGGATTCCCTCTCTGTGGTCCCTCAATGGCACCCACTCCAAGCTCCTGATTCCTCAGCCATCACCTCTCGGTAAAGACCTGCATCTCTCTTCCTCCTGACCAGGGTTTTTCCCAGACTGCACAGTTCCCTGCCTACACTGTGATATCCCCAGCAAGCCAGACTGCCTAGAGGTCAGCATCTCTGCTTTGCTTTCTCTCCAAAGGCTATAGTGTAATAACCCTGCAGTTACAAGTTACCACACAGCTCTTCATAAGCAAGCACATTATTCTTAAGGGGAAACCATTGCAGAGAAAATACATTAAAAACAATTTTAAAAAACCCAACATGCCTGCTAGTCACTCGAGCTCCAGCAAGAACTCTGGTAGGTGTCAGTACTTCAAAATCCACAGCTGAGTTTTCCCCATGATTACAAGTCCATATTGTCTCAGGTTCAAAACCTGACCACCCATGAATAGTACAGTCTTTCCTTTATACAGATCTTGGTCCTCATGTAACAGGTGATCAGCAGACAATGGCCCACTCCCCAGGGTGTAACTTCAAAAGGCTGGATTTTTGCATAACTGGTGGTGGGGAATTTGCATTCACCTCCCTTTAAAAATTCCCCAGGAAAAATCACTTCACTCAGATGGTCCCAAAAGTCCATTCTTGTCTGGCCTATTGTTCAATATAGTCCTTTGATCATCTAAGCCTTCTATCACATTTTCCGTTCCCCCATCCCCAAGAAGTGACATACAATCCCTGCGCACAATAATACATAACCTTTGCATTTAGAGCAATGGTCCCCAAAGCTACTTAAACTTAATTCAATAAGGTTTTTCAAGGATATTGCTATATTTGTCACAGCCCCATGCAATATTTGTGCCCCATTGTGCTAGGCACTATACAAATATAGTAAAAGTCTCTGCCTTGAAGACTTTTTACAGTCTAAATAGGGTGGGAGAAAAAGTATTACTATGCCCATTTTGCACAGATGGGGAACTGAGGCAAAGTTGTGCTGAGTGCCAATCCAGTGCCTTGGACTCAGATCTCAGTTGGGAGCCCTAGGTGTTACTGAAATGTAAATGGATAATTTCTTATTAAGGTGAATGTTTGGTTAATTAGGACAGTAGTTGCTGGACCTACTCTAGCCAGTAGCCTCTGCGATGGTCACTGCAGCAGGAAGAAACCAAAATCCATTAAAGCTAACTGTAAACAGCTTCTTTAAAGAGAAGTTAATTATGCCTCCAAACCATCACTGAGGAGCACTCCAAGGCAGTAGTAATACATGGGCATCACACACAGTCAGTTATTCCCTAGGAAAATGTGAGCAGGATAGCTGTGAGCTCTCTGTCTTGTCCAGAATATAAGAGCAGAGTAATGAGCTCTGACTGGCTGACACTTTCGTAGTTTATCTAACCTGTGTTTTTTTCATAGATAAGGTATACATCAAGGATAGGTGTAGGGAGCAAAGGAGCCGAATTCTTTAAGAGGAATAGCAGAAAATGACAACGTCTGCAAAAAACCACTGAGCAGGCCTTTATGCAACAGACATGGAGGTGAGATGAGAAAAAGGATCTTGTGCCCATTAGCCCATCCTTGCAATAGCGTCATGAGAAGTCACTAGCTCAAGCATCAGATCTACATGTCCACCCTGTGTCATAAAGATTATAATAAAAGAGACTGATATTTTGCTTTCCTGTTGCATGTAAAAAAAAAAAAAAAAAAAGGCACCCCAGGCAAATGGAATTTTGCAAGGCTGAATTAAGTGGTAAGACCCAATCACAGGCCAGTGGTTTATACAGTTCAGCTGAGTGGAAATCTATAGCAGGTGTGTCACCGCCTGTATACCTCACACTTGGACTGTCGCCAAGCATTCTTCAAATACAATGTTGAAGCAAAACCATGTACTTTAGTGCGGTTTGGTATGTTTAAAAAAAAGCTCATGCCCGTCTTCAAAGGCTGTTTTAAAATAATTATCTCCCAACACTGTTATATTCAGAAAATTGTCTTGTGGTCTGTCTCTCTAAAGATTCTCTGTAGGTGCCATATACGCCTTTCCACATTCCACTCTCTCAAATGCTGGCTAGCATGAATCTTTTCACTTTCCTCAATGTGGCAGCGTTATCTTGGTGCCAACAACATCAGCTGATTCCAACAGCTGTACAGAGAAAGATTGGGCCTGTGGTTCAGGGTATTGGGCTGGGCTCAGGATTCACTTACCCTCTTTTTGCCTTTGTTCCCCCTCAGGGGATAATAGTACATGCCTGCCTCTCATGGGTGAGGAGAGGATACTGTGGTGAGGGAGTCATTGCTTAGATGTGGGGGGGGGGAAGCCATTCTGAGCATTGTTCTACATTGTACTGCCTTCTACAAAAGTTGTTTTTAGTTGTAGGACAGTTGATCTGAGACATGACAATATTCTTTTTGTCTGATTTCTCTCTCGCCTCTAGTTGCTCCAGAGGCAAATTGTCACCCCACTCCCCAAAGTCAAATGCATTCGAAAGGTTTTGCCTAGCAATGTAATCATCAGTTACAATGCACTACAGGCCGAACCAGGAATTTGCTGCATAATGTGGGCACGCTCACTTCCAGCTTGCTACTCACCCAGCTGATAAAACTGGCTGGACCCAATAAATCAGTAACAAAGATCCAAACTCCACTTTCTAGATGACATTTTAGTGTGGCCAGCACACTAGAGACTGCTACAAGCCCTGAAAACATAGTGGGCCTGGTTTTCAGAAGTGCCAAGCACTACTGCCATCAGTGGAGGCCTGTAGGTGCTCAGTACCTTTGGAAAATCAGTCCTACATGTTGCCTATAAACAATGAGGCAGAAGTTCAGCCTGTTGCCTTGGTACAAGTCCCTTGTGATCCCTGGATGTGTTTCCTGAGGGACCTATTCTGATCTTGCTTGGCTTTGCCTTTTAGAACTGAGCAAGCTGTTCAAGTGAGGATCTTAATCAACTACCATCCTGCAGGGGGAGGCCTTGTGCATCTGTGACAATTCTCAGCTTTGCACAAGCTCCCTTTTCAGCACAACAGAGAGACTTTTCTGACAAGCTTAGGTTCCAGAGTGGGAAGACATTATAGAATGAGAGAAGGAAGAGGAAATATGAGGGGATGGAAAAGAAAAATGCTGTCATTTCGGTGTGTTGCATAATAGTGAATAGGAGGTGATGTTTGTGATGGGTTCCTCCCGGTGTACCACCTGGAACTGGGGTACGGCTGAATCCTCTGACCCACCAGTCTGGGCTCACACTGTGCTGCTGTGACAGTTGCAAAGCCCTCCAAGCTTGCACTTTCACCAGCATTCACACAGGTAGGGACGCACCCAGCTGCAGTCATATGCAGGCTCTCTAACGACCAGCCGAGGAGCCCAGAGCAGTACCATCCTGCCCTGGTCAAAGCTAGCCAATATATGGGTTTAACACCCAGTCCGCCTCTCCCTCAATGTGAAGAGGACCATGCACACTTGCGGCAACCAAGCTGAGATTTTCCCCTTATACCTTAGGCAAACACACACTGGTTTGTATTAAGACATAAAATAAATTTAACAACTACAAAAGGATAGATTTTAAGTGATTATAAGTGATAGCAAACAGATCAAAGTAGATTACCTAGTAAATAAACAAAACCGCAAACTGAGCTTAACATACTAGATGGGTAGGATATGAATTAGCAAATTCTCACCCTGAGTGATAAACAGGCTGGCAGATTTCAGCCTGGGTTTCCTAGGTTTTCATACACAGGCTAGAAATCCCTCTAGCCTGAGACTATCACTTTCCCCCTGTTCAGTCTTTAGATTCATAGATACTAAGGTCAGAAGGGACCATTCTGATCATCTAGTCCGACCTCCTGCACAGCGCAGGTCACAGAATCTCACCCACCCTCTCCTACAAAAAACCTCACCTATGTCTGAGCTATTGAAGTCCTCAAATCATGGTTTAAAGACTTCAAGGAGCAGAGAAGCCTCCCTCAAGTCACCCATGCCCCATGTTACAGAGGAAGACAAAAAACCTCCAGAGCCTCTCCAATCTGCCCTGGAGGAAAATTCCTTCCTGACCCCAAATAAGGCGATCAGCTAAACCCTGAGCATATGGGCAAGATTCACCAGCCAGATACTACAGAAAATTCTTTCCTGTAGTAACTCAGATCCCATCCATCTAATATCCCATCTCAGGGGATTAGGCCTATTTACCCTGAATATTTAAAGATCAATTACTTACCAAAATCACATTATCCCATCATACCATCTTCTCCATAAACTTATCGAGTAGAGTCTTAAAACCAGATAGATCTTTTGCCCCCCACTGCTTCCCTTGGAAGGCTATTCCAAAACTTCACTCCTCTGATGGTTAGAAACCGTCGTCTAATTTCAAGTCTAGACTTCCTGGTGGCCAGTTTATACCCATTTGTTCTTGTGTCCGCATTGGAGCTGAGCTGAAATAATTCCTCTCCCTCTCCTATATTTATCCCTCTGATATATTTATAGAGGGCAATCATATCTCCCCTCAACCTTCTTCTAGTTAGGCTAAACGAGCCCAGCTCCTTAAGTCTCCTTTCATAAGACAAGTTTTCCATTCCTCGGATCATCCTACTAGCCCTTCTCTATACCTGCTCCAGTTTGAATTCATCCTTTTTAAACATGGGAGACCAGAACTGCACACAGTATTCTAGGTGAGGTCTCACCAGTGCCTTGTATAATGGTATTAAAACCTCCTTATCCCTACTGGAAATGCCTCTCCTGATGCATCCCAAAACCGCATTAGCTTTTTTCACAGCCATATCACATTGGCAGCTCATAGTCATCCTATGATCAACCAATACTCCAAGGTCCTTCTCCTCTTGCGTTACTTCTAATTGATGCGTCCCCAGCTTATAACTAAAATTCTTGTTATTGCATGACCTTACACTTCTCACTATTAAATTTCATCCTATTACTATTACTCCAGTTTACAAGGTCATCCAGATCTTCCTGTATAATATCCCGATCCTTCTCCGAATTGGCAATACCTCCCAGCTTTGTATCATCTGCAAACTTTATTAGCACACTCCCACTTTTTGTGCCAAGGTCAGTAATAAAAAGATTGGTCCCAAAACCGATCCCTGAGGAACTCCACTGGTAACCTCCCTCCAGCCTGACAGTTCGCCTTTCAGTAGGACCCGTTGCAGTCTCCCCTTTAACCAATTCCTTATCCACCTTTTGATGTTCATATTGATCCCCATCTTCTCCAATTTAACTAATAATTCCCCATGTGGCACGGTATCAAATGCCTTACTGAAATCTAGGTAAATTAGATCCACTGCATTTCCTTTATCTAAAAAATCTGTTACTTTTTCAAAAAAGGAGATTAGGTTGGTTTGGCACGATCTGCCTTTTGTAAAACCATGTTGTATTTTGTCCCATTTACCATTGACTTCAATGTCCTTAACTAATTTCTCCTTCAAAATTTTTTCCAGGACCTTGCATACTACAGATGTCAAACTAACGGGCCTGTAGTTACCCGGATCACTTTTTTTTCTTTCTTAAAAATAGGAACTATATTAGCAATTCTCCAATCATTCGGTAATACTCCTGAGTTTACAGATTCATTAAAAATTCTTGCTAATGGGCTTGCAATTTCAGGTGCCAATTCCTTTAATATTCTTGGATGAAGATTATCTGGGCCCCCCAATTTAGTCCCATTAAGCTGTTTCAGTTTTGCTTCTACCTCAGATATGGTAATATCTACCTCCATATCCTCATTCCCATTTGTCATGCTACCATTATCCCTAAGATCCTCTTTAGCCTTATTAAAGACTGAGGCAAAGTATTTGTTTAGATATTGGGCCATGCCTAGATTATCTTTAACCTCCACTCCATCCTCAGTGTTTAGCGGCCCCACTTCTTCCTTCTTAGTTTTCTTCTTATTTATATGGCTATAGAACCTTTTACTATTGGTTTTAATTCCCTTTGCAAGGTCCAACTCAACTCGACTTTTAGCCTGTCTCACTTTATCCCTACATGTTCTGACCTCAATTAGGTAGCTTTCCTTGCTGATCCCTCCCATCTTCCACTCCCTGTATGCTTTCTGCTCCTTCTTAATCACCTCTCTAAGATGCTTGCTCATCCAGCTTGGTCTACAACTCCTTCCTATGAATTTTTTCCCCTTTCTTGGGATACAGGCTTCCGATAGCTTCTGCAGCTTTGATTTAAAGTAATCCCAGGCCTCCTCTACCTTTAGATCCATAAGTTCTTCAGTCCAACCCACTTCCCTAACTAATTTCCTTAATTTTGAAAGTCAGCCCTTTTGAAATCAAAAACTCTAGTTGCAGATTTATTTTTGTTAATCCTTCCATTCAGTTTGAACTGAATTAGCTCATGATCACTTGAGCCAAGATTGTCCCCTACAACCATTTCTTCTATGAGGTCCTCGCTACTCACCAAAATTAAATCTAAAATGGCATCCCCTCTAGTCGGTTCAGCAACTACTTGATGAAGGAATCCATCAGCTATCGCATCTAGGAAAATCTGAGCCCTCTTATTATTACTAGCACTAGTCCTCCAGTCTATATCTGGGAAGTTAAAGTCTCCCATGATCACGCAGTTTCCATTAGTATATACTTGATTAAAAACATTAAAAAGGGCTCTATCCATATCCAAATTAGATCCCGGAGGTCTATAGCACACCCCAAGCACTACCGTAGGAGAGGCTTTACTAGTTATCTTCCCCAATGTAATTTTTGCCCAGATGGATTCTGTCTTATCCATTGCATCGCTTCTTATTTCTTTACATTCTATCTCATCATTGATATACAATGCTACTCCACCACCTTTACCTTTTGTTTCTGTCTTTCCTAAACAGCACATACCCTTCAATACCTATAGTCCAATCATGACTACTGTTCCACCATGTTTCTGTTATCCCTACAATATCTGGTTTCACTTCCTGCACCAGTAGCTCTAGTTCCTCCATTTTCTTACCTAGGCTCCTTTGTACATTGGTGTACAAACATCTTAATTTTGCTATTTGGCCTCGCTCACATTTTGTACCCTATTAGGCACAGTCATTCTACAGCCAGTATAACCTATTAGACTAGTATCCACACCGCCCTCGCTCCTTATATACATTCTCCTACCCACGGCTGTATCCTTTCTTACTTCATCTTCTTCCCTCTCAATGCTAAAATCTGGCCTGGAGATTATCTGGACATCTCCCAACCATCTCCCCCAAATTCCTAGTTTAAAGCTCTCTTTATCAGTTGTGCCAGCCTTGATCCTAGAAGTCTATTTCCTTCCCTACTCAGATGAAGTCCATCCCGAGAGAACTGTCCTCTGTCCGTGAATGCCTCCCAGTGGCCATACATCCCAAAGCCCTCCTTATAGCACCACTGCCTAAGCCATCTGTTGACAGTCATAATCTTGTCACACCTTTGTTGCCCTTCTCTAGGAACATCTTTATTCCTCAGATGTTTCCAGGTGTGTAGTTGTAGGGAGAGTGAGGTCCCCCTATGATGTCATTTCCCTCCTGATATCTTCTTCCCACTTGCTGAAAGGCTCTTTTGCTGTGACCTGGGTCAAACAGTTCCCATTGTGTAGTGCTATCTCTGAGAATCTCTGGGGCAGTCCTTGTTCTTGTGTGCATTTCCTCAATAAGCCATTAACATTGTTTGGCCTTTTTACTGTTGTACCTGAAAGGCGGCTTGTGAGTGTTTTTAACCTCACATCATGTTTCAGTAACACAGGCATAGCCAAACTTCATAACTCCACATACAGCAATAGCACATACCATCCAACAAGATATTAATGTCTAGCAGATCAAGACTTTTAGAATGATACCTCACAAGGCATACTTTGTACAAAACACATCCTAATTACATGACAGTGGTGAATATTGGTGTGCCATGGTGTGTCAATGTGATTCATGTCATTGTGTACTGGAGAGTAGCCGCTCTACATCGACACACCATTAAGAGTGATCCATATTATGGAAAGGTTTGAGATCTCCTCTGTGTACTAACTGTACACAGCTTGGGGCTCATTTTGTTTAGGGAAATGCTATAGTCCCATAGAAAATGAATGGGCTGGAAAGACAAACCGCAGAGAGTATATGTGTGTGTGTGTGTATATATATATATATATATACATATATATATATATATATAATATGCTGATTGGCACACCATGATAGGCACAAATTAGGACCCATATAAGAGTTCTTAATTGTTTGTCACTTGTTTATGCAGAGAGAAGATTCAAAAGAAGATATCTTTGGTAGATAGCACATTATCCACCATCTGCTGTTTGTGAGTGAGGGACAGCAACTGCGAATGTCGTAACAGCATTTATTTTGGAATCTCTAGCAGATTGTGTGGCAAGAATCAGCTGGGTAAGTGTCTGAGAGTTTATAATCTTCCCTTTGCTGACTGTGGCTAAGATTTTCAAAAGCAACTAGTGATTTTGGCTGCCTCAACTTTGGGTGCTCAGTTTAAAACATTTGTATGCGTTCTTCTTTTAAGAAAGTGGTGAACAGTCCCTCTGAAAATCAAGCCCCTTTAAGATGTCTAAAGTTGGGCACCCAAAAATAAGGCACCCAGAATCGCTAGTTACATTTGCAATTATTGTTGTGATCTTATCCCCTGGAAAAGGGCTTTGGATTGTTTACCTTTTTATCTGGCGGGGATTTACTTTGACCAAAATCATAACAATCCCAGAAGGAAAGCAACAGGAAAAAGTGAGCAGGCAAGGACATTCACATAAACATCACAGTCTGTTTCTAAAATTAAATGGACAGGGTGCCATTTCCTAATTTATTATTCCTTCCTGTAATCATCAGGCTGGCTCACACTGCTAATGGAGAGAGAGGTATTTTCAAAGGCAGGCTTTCCCTGAGAATAGGGGGGTCAGCATTACATGGCAATATTTTCTTTTAAGTTCTCTGGTTTCTTGTTTCATTGCAGTGTAATGAATCCAGTGCAGGTTCGCACTTCAAACAAACTCACAGCTGATGTGCTGTATTCATTCATTCATTTAGAAACCTATTTCACATTCAGAAATAATGGGGCCCACTCCACATATGAACAATGATGGCATCGGGTTCTGGATTGAGGCTGGGATATTCAAAAGGGCCTAAGGCAGCTGGGTATCCAGCTCTGACCGACTTCAGTGAAAGTTGGGACCCAGCCTCCCTTTGGTTCCTTCACCCAGTCCAGGCTTTGCTAGCTGTCTCTCTCTATAATGTCTGAACCAAAACCCTGGATCCCAGCACCCCTCCCCCCCCAACTTTGAGTGATGATCACGATCCAGATCTAGATTTTGTGGAATAAGCCCTCCACTGCTAGCACTGCCATGTAATCTCTGCTTCCAAGGAAGAGCAATGCACCCTGGGACTTGAATGAAGCTCCCTAGGCAACAGCATCTTTGAACCAGCATCAGTGTTGTGCTCTGTCCTCCTTATTTATTATTTGTATCTCGGTAACAGCTAGCAGCCCCAGCTGCGATCAAGACCACATTGTGATGCATGCTGTAAAAATGAGTAGTAAAAATGCAGCCCCAAAGATCCCCCCCCCCGTTTAGCTTGTGACAAGATTCTACAAGTGGATAGAAACCCAGTGGCACAAGAGAGAGGATGAAGTAGCATTAGAGGGAATCAATTATCACACTGCAAGCAGTAGTCTCAGCTGGCTATGAGAGGGGCCACAGAAATGCATCACCACACGTAACCTCTCCACTCCCTTCCTCCCCCCACCAAATCCTTTACTGTGCTTGTTGATATGGCAGCATCAAAGTAGGGGCTCTACAATATATTTTGAGTGGTTCAGCTCTGAAGCTCAAACTGATGTACCAGTTCTAAGGGTGGATAACCGGACACTTTATGTACTGCTCCGGATGGTTGGTTGGTGATTGGATTTCAAATACATTTGGCACTATCTGATGCCTCCCTGAGGTAATGATATAAAATCTAGGCTTGTGAAGAACACTATGTTCATCCTGTTGTTTCTTGGCTTGAACTTTGCTACTGTCCCTGACTTGGCTTGAGGCCAATCTATTTTTGAGAAGATTAACAAGAAGTTCAGAAATTGGTAAATCAGCCTCCGGACACACACACACTGTGTGTGTGTGTGTGTGTGTGTGTGTGTGTGTGTGTGTGTGTGTGACTAATGCTATTTGAGAGCAGTCTGAGCAGCAGGATTCATGGTAATAATTCATTGCAGTATAGGTTAAAGTGCACCCCACTAAGGTTTGGCAACATTGAATGGCTCCTTCACCTTTATTATGCCAGCACATAGGAGACTGTAGGTCCCAGTATGCAATGTTCCAGCTTTGTCCAAGTGGAAGGTCACATAGACCAAGCTGGATCACTGACTGCTAAGATCTGTATCTCCCTGGATCATGCCTCTGTGATGAAGAGGGATGTAATCTGCTCCCTTTTATGCAAATTAGACATGGGGTCAGGCTCATGGCCGAGTATAGTCCTTGACTGGGCAAAATGTGGACACCTATATTCTAATGTACATAGGCAAACAGCATCTTCCTGACAGATGAAAGGTTTTAAATAAATGCTAAATTCTTGCAATTGCGATGAACCAACACTACATCTTACCTCCTAGCACCACTGGAATCTAATGTAAACGCCACTCACTGTTCAAACTGTTTAGATGTTCTGATGAGACCTGTACAAGGGGCAAGTATTTCTTTCTTCAGCAATGATGATTCTCTTCCGCCATCTCCAGCTTGAAAGGTTGACACTGAGCTCACAAACCTCCTCCATGAATCAATTTTGTAACTATCATGGCCCAAGCTTTTAAACTTGATCAGAGGTAGAAAGAAAACAGAAGAGACAGTATAGGGTCTCTGATTGAATGGCTGATGGAGAGACAGATTTACAGGTCATGTCCCCTATGGTAGTTTTCTTTACTTTGGGTCAAAACCTCCTGCTGACTCCAAAAATCCTCTTCAAGTTGGGCAATCCTCCATTCATGAGAATTTTTCCTTAATATATCATTGCACACCCAAATCTATCGGCTCAAGGAAACTCCCAGGCAGCTTTTGTTGATACGCTGGATCTTTATGGCTTTGACCTGTACAAATACGGCATAGCCTAAAACAAAGCCGGATCTAAGCCATTTGTATTTGAAATTCAGCCCCAATGCTGAAAGCGTCAGATCTGTATACATTGAAGTGAACAAGACTAGTTCTGAAAAAGTGGTGATGCCCATTGGAACCTGTTACTCATTAGTACTTAATTCTTAGCATGACTCATTGCTTACATAATTGGTAAGGAAGAATGGGGAGGTGAGGAGCTGAGCAGTTAGAGAATTCACAGGAAGCCAAGGTTAAACAAAACCCAATTCTTGCTGAGGTTGCCCTTTTATTTACAGGAGTCTTATCCAAACAAATCAGGGAAGCCTCAGGCCAGCTTAGCAGGCTCAACTCCAAACCAAGAAGATAAAACCAGAGCAAACAACCAGAGCAGCTTGTATATCCAGAGCTCCCTGCTCTACCTTCTGGTCACCGAACCCAACCCCTGCCTCAGCTGTGAAAAGGCTGCTGGGAACACTTGTAACAGGATCAGAGAGGAGCATCACAGATGGTTACAAAACTGTGGTTGTGCTCCTAGTGTAGGCAGAGCCTGGGGCATTTGCACATTAACTGTCCTGTGAGACCCTAACTGCAGGTGGCAAAGAGTTCTCCGGAAGGGACCAAACAAGTGAGGGAGGATATGGGAATAGTCTCTGGAGGAAGTGCAGGTGTGGCACTCTGCCTGGAGAACCCCTTTTAAGCGTGGCATTAGTGATGGGGGGGTGGGAGGGAGAGCTGGGGTTGAGAGGCACAGACCTGCTCCCCTCCCAAATGGATTCTCAATCCATTTATCCACCAGGGCAAGTTTTATTGCTTTGACTTTGTATTGACAATATTATTAAATTAACCTCCGCAGCTCCTGAGCTCACAGAGATTTAGCCTATGGTAAGAGAAAGAGGAGAACATGTTAAAAAATAAAGAGAAGCCACTCTAACATTACCCAGCATGAAGGCTCCAAATTTATTATCCCCCAGTGGGATGCCATCATTAAACTCAGGCAGAAACTTCTGGAACTCACCTACCCACAGCTGGCATTTCACCCCCACCCCACTGAATAACACATAAGGTTAAAATTAATGACATCATTTAGTCCCATCATTTTAAAATAAATCTGTCTAGGTTCTCCACCCCACACTCTGAATAACGAATGTTTTGCTGGTGCAACATTAATGACTCAAAACGCTCAGGCACATCACCTGTCAGATGTACTTCTAATGAGTCTGATGGTTTCTGGGAGGTTTAAGTAATGCCAGCTCACTTCCATTTTGGTTAACAGATTTGGGGCTGAAGCCTGAGAGTTGCTCAACACCCACAGCTCTTATAGACTCCAGGTCTTGAGGAATAAACATAGTTCATATGAGTTAGTCTAAGGTTTATAGAGATACCCTGTTCAGCTAGAAAAGCCCTTTGAACTAACTGCAGCCAGATTATGCAAATTCTTCTGCTTACTTTCAAGGGCCGGTTGAGACTCCGTGTTACCTACGCAGGTTTCGTTGTTGAAAATTATTTACATCAAAAAAAATCATGAAGCCAAGGTTATAGGAGGAGTTATTTACACTAGAGGAAAGAAATCCTAGAGCATCTTAAGCTTCTTTCATGAAGAATTTTCCACGCTCCTTATTTTGGGGCTGCGTCGCACATTGGGTTCCATGTTTGGGTTTTGGTGGGTTGAGAGGTATGTACACCAGAGGAATTCACTCCTGGGCATTTACCTGCTACATTTTGATAGTGAAAACAAAAAAGAACATGTCCCACAACACATTCCAGGCAAGATTTTTCCAAAGCGACTAGTGATTTGGGGTGCCCATTTTGAGATGCCTTAATGGGTCTTGCCCATAAGAAGTGCTGAACACCCACCCTGGAAATTAGGTCACTTTAATTTGCATCAAGATGGGGGGGCCCAGATCACTGTAAAAAGAGCCAAGTCAGGAAAAGTGCAGTTCCACATGATATGTTTTGGATAACTATATAGGGTCAGGAGATTCTGAGACAATTAAGAGGAGCATCCAAAGGGCTGACCCCCGGTCTGAAGCTTAGCCAGACCCAGTGGGTCTACCAAACTGGGATATCTAGCTCCTGCATGAGGTTTCCAGCATGTCTGCTTCTGGTGAGGCCAGCAGCTGGGAGTGCAGAGGTGTCACACAAAGAAAAATATGGAGGTGGAGGAGAGGAAGGGAGGAGTTACCTGAACTACTACTTTCCTCAAAAAAAAAAAAAAAAAAAAGTTTCAGTATCAGATGAAGATTCGGGGAGCAAACGCTGCTAGGGAGATGGGAAGAGGATTTTGGAGCAGGTGTGCCCTCCCTGAGCCCCGCATATAGCTCAGTTCAGCAGGGGTTCCATGCACTGGGGCTCCATGAGGACAAGCAGGGGACAAAACTGGTGGATCTACTGGCAACTGCCCCCTGCAGAAGGGGATAGCAGCCCTGGAGTAGGTCCACTGCTTCTCCACGGTTCCAGGGAGAGGAGAGAATCCAACACTCGGCAGGAACCTGCTCTTGGGTATAAAACAATGTGAAAATGGAACTGGGACAAAGACCATCCCACCTCACCCCCCCCCACAAAAAAAAAAAGTCTTACAAGGAAGAAAGCTGTTGCTATGGAGTGAGCATGATCAATGTTTTTCTGCTATTTCCCCCCCTAAAATGTCCTGTGAATTGCATGGGAAAAGCCAAATGTGTTTGGACCATGTCTGATCACAAATTCACAATACTTTCATTACATGCTTCCTCCAAGGTGGAGCAACTGAGTCTTTCATCTTTCATCTGCCCGCTACCAGGGTTGCCAATTCTCAAAGTTTCATAACAAGTCTCATGACATCTGTTTTTTCTTAAAGCTCCAGCTTCAGGAGTCATGTGAGAATCTCAGCTTATTAAAAAAAATTCTAGTCCTTGTTATGGAGAAAAGCTTGAAAACTTTAATGACCTCAAAACCTGAAGGCAAAAGAAAAGAATCCCAAATTATTTAAAAATCTCTTGCTTTTAAACCAATCTCATGATTTTTGGGGCCTGACTCATGATTTTTGAAATCTCTGGCAATGTTGGTTTTCTGGACAAGAGCATATTAAAGCAGGAATGAGGCTAACAAAAGGCATTTCTCGGCTACCATGTCTAAGCTACCAAGTCTAGGGCACAAGGCTTGGCAAAGCATGTCCCTCTTTGTAGAGCTGTCTCAGTCAGATAGTTCTGTGCTACTAAAACAGGAAGTACATAAATCGTTGCTGAAATCCTTAGTAGGAAGTGCTAGTTCTGTGCAGTAGCACCAAGAAATTCAAGGGTTATATTGGTGTAAAAGTATGATGCACTTTGCACCACCTTTCATCCTAGATTTACAGAAGCATATTACAAAAATGGGTATTTCCCTCATTTTGCCAGTACTAGGTTTACGATGACTCCGGACCCATACTTGGAAGGGGCACATAATTCCGCCCCTTGCTAAAGTTGTACAATTGTAGCTAACTGGCTGGGGTGGGAGAGAAAAATGGAGAGGATGAGCCGGGTGATTTTTTCCTTCAGCGGATTCTGAACCAGGGGCAGTATTCAGACTAGTAGCCATGATTTCTGGCTCTCAGTCCCCAGCTGTAACCACTGGACCACAGAACCGCAAAAGTAATTCCAGATTTTAACCTTCATTGTATGTTTCTTTGAAGGCTTGACACTCAATTATATATTTGAAATTTTATCACAAAGTTTCTGTTGATGAAACAGGATAAGACAATGTGGACACATAATGAAAGCAATACTGGGACAATAAATTACTTTGAAAAACTTAGACTAGTCAAAAATCTCTCCCTCTTTCTAACTCCTTCCTCCCCCACCCCTCACTTCCCTTCCCACACACTTATTCTTACAACTTTCCCAAGGATGCATGAGAGCCGTCTAGGCAGAGCAGAGCTGTCTGCAAAGCAAAGCAGCTGCTAAGCAACTTGTGTGTGATTGGTGCAGACCCCAACAACAGGCCTAAGCTCAGCTATATGTGCATACACAGACACACACAGACCCCCTACATTTTCTTGAATACATCAAGAAATGAGACAATAACTTCTGATGAGCTCAGAAAATCAGCCCATGCCAGGCAGGCACTTCGACTTTTCAATACGTAGCCTATAGATCCTCTCTTCTTTTACAAATCACGTTGCTAAGCCTTCCTCATCTCCATGCTCTCTCTCACACAAAGAAAGCTGGCACCAGCTTACAAATGTAGACATTGCCAACAAGGCAGGAGAGAGAAACCTTGTTGGTGCCAAGTGGGCCACTCTTGTCTGTCTCAGTGGAGGCTCAGTCCCTTGGCTGCCTGCTCTCTCATTGGCTGCTGGGGAATCACCTCATTGGCAGCGCTGCAGACTCTTTTCCAGCCAAGGTTAGTTCATCGAACTAATCAGGTTCGGTGTGGCAATTTAGGGTGGTTGCGGGATGGGAAGAAGCCAAAAGTCTTTGTTCCCAGAAAAAACAATGACACTGAACATCCCCAATTGTCCCCAACAAGGGGGAGAAGGAGATCAATCCATTTTAAATAGAAGTGTCACAGATTTGATATGACAACTGTACATGCTTTGGTTAATGTTATTGATTCTTCTCTGGTTTCTCATCTGAATTGAGTAAGAGAAAGTAGTGAGTGAGAGAGAGAGAGAGAGAGAGAATCTAAAAGCATAAATAGACTGCACTTCTCCTTTGAATTCAATTTCTTGGCAAGCACCAACAATGAAGAGTTGAATCTTTAGCCAAGACTACTGGTAAAATCCATATCCGAAATCTAGCTGGGGTACACCTTTGGGGATAGGTGTGGAGAGGGGGAAGAGGAAGAAGAAATGAGAAGCGGGAGGAGAACGGCAAGAAACATTCAGGGGAAAAAAAAAAGTTGTTTGGATACTAACTAAACACAAAAGCCACTTGTTTTACTTCTGATATTCTCCATAGTCCACTCATGTTCTAGCTTCCTAATACTTTTGGGCCCAGGACAATATACAGCCAAGTTACGCTTCTTTATAAGCATCATTCGTATTCCTGGGCTTATAAGATGCTGCTATATTTTCAATACCCAAATTAACTTTCATGCAGAAAAATCAGAAAATGCTTTCTGGACTATAATATGTGGCAGATTTTTCTGTCTAAGAGACTTCCATGTCTCCCTTTATCATCGTATTTGAGTGTCTCCCCTCACAACTCCCCCTGTCAGTGGCAGGGAGGGAAGTACTCCCATCCCCATTTTACAAAGCTGAGGCTATTCTCCCCATATTCTGCAGATCTGCATTTTAAGACACAGTGAGACTAAGGGCCAGATTTCCAAAGGCATTTAGGCACCTTGTAGGATTTTCAGAAGGGCCCAAGCAGATTAGGTACCTAACTCCCATTGGTTTCAATGAAAATTAGGCATCTAATTTGCTTGGGCACTTTTGAAAACCCTGTGTGGCCCCTTTCTGTATCTTTAGGCATTCAAACACCTTTGAAAATCTGGTCCCAAGTGACTGGCCACAAGGTCACACAGGAAGTCTGTGGCAAAGAAGGTAACTGAACTTGAGTGTATTATGTCCCGCACTGGTCACTTTACTCACCAATGAAATGCAGCTGTATCATATATAGGGGATACGCAGTTTACTACAGGAAGTGAATAACTTATACAGCTGAATCTCCAGACATATAGAACGTAATGACTCAGAGCTGGGATTTGGCCAGGAAAACAGGTTAGTGTCCCAATCTTGTAAAGGCTGGGAGTAGTCAGGACCTTTGTATTACATTTAACCAAAAAGGCAGTTTTACACTTGCCTGCAGCACAACAGCTGTTGGGCCAGGTGTCTGTTTTTTAACCAGAACGCCCAGGTGAAAAGGAACCCTGATGGCTCCAGTCAGCACTGCTGACCGGGCCATTACAAGTCCGGTCGGCAGCATAGCAGGGCTCCCTGCCTGCTGTGGCTCTGTGTGGCTTCCAGAAGCAGCACCATGTTCCCCCTCTGGCTCCTAGGCTAAGGAGCAGCCAGGAGGCTCCGTGTGTTGTCCTTGCCCCCAGAGCTGCTCCACAGTTCCCATTGGCCAGGAACCGCAGCCAATGGGAGCTGCGGGGGCAGTGCCTGCAGACGGGGCAGTGCACAGAGCTGCCTGGCTGCGCCTCCGTGGGGGGGGGGACATGCTGCTGCTTTGGGGAGCTGTCTGAGGTAAGTGCTGCCTGGAGTCTGCACCCCTGACCCCCTCCCGCACCCCAAACCTCTGCCGCAGCCTGGTGAAAATGAACGATTGAGTGAGGTGGGGAGAGTGAGCAACAGAGGGAGGGGGGATGAAGTGAGTGGGGGGCGGGGCCTCGAAGAAGGGGCAGGGCAGGACAGCGGCAAGGGTATTTGGTTTTATGCAAGTAGAAAGTTGACAACCCTATGGGCCAGTACTGAGTCAGAGAGAAGAGTGCTATCTACTGAAATCATTTTCAAGAGTGGTTTGAAAGTCACTGGCAACTGGGCCCCTAACTCCCATTAGTCCCCTTGAAAATCTCCTCCTGAATCACCATTCCCAAACTCCTGGAGGATCCTTTTCCTTGGAGATCTGAGTTTTGATCTGGCTCAGTCCCATGTAAACGGTGAGCCCTGATGTGAATTACAGCCTGCGATTGCCTGGCTACAGAGGATATCGTATAAACTCATTCATAACTATTACAAAGTACTTTTGAACTTTAGGTAGCCTAGATTTGCAATCAGATGTGCATATAAGTCTGTAGCATACAATACATTCTCGGTTATACACCAGGTGATTTTTTTCTATATACATATAATTAACTAGTATTCTCAAAATAGATGAAAAAAACCCATGATATTTCTTAAAGCTTTAATGCACTTTAATCCTAACCTGTGACACCCTTGCCTACATAGACTAATGTCAACAATCTCCAGTCTCATCTGACTTGTTTGTCCTGCTAAGCCATACCTAGTAGGGCAGAGGTGGCTCATATGATAATTCACTTCATAGTGACAAAGTTTGGGACATATTTTACTGTCGAATAAGAGACTTTCAAGTCTTCTGGACCCTTCATAAAGAAAAAAGAGACATCATTAGGTGTCACTAGAAATACTTGGCTCCAAGCAGCAGGAAGTTAATATCCTTGACAACACTGCCTTTATCTGAAACAGGCAACAGTGAGAACTCAGCATGTCTTCCCTTAATGGCACAGCACAGGACTGCTGGATGTGCAGAAAACAAATCCCAGTCTGTCCCCTGACAAGTTGTTACAGGGAACAGAAACACAGCTTCTGAGTGTAAAGGCCCTGGTTCTCCAGTGCATTGCCTTAGCCTTACTGTCAGCTGATTCAGACTCTAATAACCTGTATAAGAGCCCCGGGAGGACCATCCCAATGTGAAACATCTTCCAGTAGCACAGAGCCATCCCTCCTCATTACCAGTGTAGGGACATGGCTGGAAAAAAGAAGGCATATCAGGAGACCCTTACAGGTGTTGATCCCAGCCTCCCATGTTAGATCCTTGAGCCATTGACAGCTGGCATAATAGCTGACTTTCAATGGGAGTTAAGCATCAAAGTGTTTAGGTGCTTTTAGAACTCCTACTAGGCACTTTGCATCTTTCAGCAGCTAAATACCTATGTAAATCTGACATATGGTCCCAGCCCAAAATACCTTACAACCTAATCATCTTATCCTTTAATTTCACTCTCTCTCTCTCTCTCTGCTATTATTCATCTCTGCAATTTTAGACTGCTCTCAAGCATTTTTAGAGATAGTTATAGAAAATATTATACAAAATAAAAACTAAATCATATAAAAAGCACCTGCTTATAATCAATTGTGGCTACAATAATTACACACAGGGCTATGTCTACCCACAGATGAACACTGTTTCAGATGAATTCTGCCTTGATCAGATCCAATTGACTACCTCATGCTGAACAGAATGGAAGTTGTGCATATGCACTTGAGGACAGAATTTTTCCTTTAAACTTGTTTTCACACGAAATGTTCCCCTCCCCTTTCACCACCTTAATCAACATTAAAGACACTTTCCCCCACCCTATTACTTCAGCTCCTACTTGTTTCCCTTTGTGCATGTGTCAAAATAGATTGACTTTAAAGCCAATCATAATGCAATCAGCTACAAAAAACAGTTACTCACCTGATCGTAACTGTGGTTCTGTGCGATGTGTTGCTCTTATCCATTCCAATTAGGTGTGTGCGCGTGCCACCTGCACAGTCATCGAAACATTTTTCCCCTAGGGGATAAGCATGAGGCTCAACGTCAACTTCATTCCACTGGTGGTGCTGAATGACGGAGCATTGCCGGTTTGCCTCGAGACAGTGCCACACTTTGCAGTACCAGAGGCTTGACTTGTAGGACCGGGGACCATGGTGCCATCATGGCAATGGGGTCCCTCGCCACCTCAAAGGTGTCTGGGGTGGACGGCAATTCTACCTCCTCAATGACTTGGCTCAGGGAGTCAAAGGCACTGGACTTGATGGTCCCCATTGCGTGGCCGAAGTCAGCGGTGCCAGCTCCAAAGTTTTCAGCCCTGGGTGCTCCTCTCTGGGACATGCCCCATTGGCTGGCTCCAAAGGGGTGGGTCTCTGGGTCAGAGATAGACTCCTCTCCTGATTCCGGTGCCGCTTCTGCGCTGGGTAATGGGACTGGTGCCAGCTCGATCCTGGTGGTTTTGGCGCTGGAGCCATGGGTCTCTTCCAGAGTCCTTCCACAGTGCCATTTCTACTACTGCCGCCAGGACGCTGCGCACCGATGGGCTCGGTGCCGGGTCTTGCTGCACTGATGTGGGTTGCAGTCTAAATGCCGCCTCCATAAGGAGCTGCTTGAGGCAAAAGTCTCACTCCCTTTTTTGTCCTGGGGCGAAATCCTTTAACAATCCTGCACATGTCCATCTGGTGCATTTCCCCTAGACATTTTAAGCAAGCGTCGTGGGGGTCGCCCATTGGCATGGGCTTGTTGCAGGGTTTGAAGCCCTGCGACTGTGGTATGTAAGTCCCACAAGGAGAACACAGTCAGGGTGGAGGGTAAACCCCCCGTCCCAACAGCTAACTAACTAGAACTACAATAACTAAGAACTAAACAACTACACAATACAAACAGTCCAAATAGAAGCTAGGGAAATGTGGCAAGACCCCACAGTTCCGATGACTGTCGCTGGCGGTAAGAAGGAACTGAGGAGGGGCTGGGTTGGCAGGGTCGTATATTGAGCGCCATGAAGGCACCACTCCAGGGGGCTCCACAGCTGACCCAACAGGTGCTGCTAGGGGAAAAACTTTCAGATGACTGTGCACGTGGTGCGCATGCACCAAATTGGAATCGATATGAGCAATCATTCGAAGAAGAATGTGAGATTTCCCTGATTTGAAGATTTCCCAACTTTCTTTTAAAGGCCATCTCTCTCTCCAGATATCACTACAGCTGAATCGGTCACCTCTATACACTGGCACAGTTTAGGACAAACTATACCAAAAAGGTTTGGTTGCTAAGTCAAACTTTCCCGATGAAAAGTTCAATTATTAATAGTACACAGCACCTACAATATATATGTGACCGAGTCATGCCAGAGTGAGTTAAGCCCTCCAGGGACTGCCTAGAGAGACCTCCTCTGATCAGCTGTAGACCCAGTGAGTTGGTCCTCTTGTCCCCAGAAGGGCTAGGCACAGGTGAAGGCCAATCGATCCAGCAGGCCAGATAAAAAGAGCAGGCTGCTTTTTACTAGGGATGGCAGGGCCAGTTATGGGTAAAGCCAGGTGCTAAGAAACAGCAAAATTATATCATTTTTGAAAAACAGTGCTGACACACAATATGGGGTTTTTTTTGTCTTCCCCATTCATACCGTACAATTGGTCACAGCTTTTTACATACTATATAAAACAAAGTATCTGTGTATATGTAACCCACACACCTCCTGGGTGTGGTATTCTGTCTCCTCTAGTGGCACCGAGACCACTTAGAGAGGGAGTTAAAGGAGTCTGCTTTACAGCTTTAGCTAAGAGTCAGTTGGCTTTTAGCTCATGCGTTAGAGGGTCATGCACTAAGCTCCAGAGATCCCAGGTTCAATGCTCCTGACCAGGGTCTGTCTGTGTTACATATATATGCACCAAACTATAAACACATACACAGCGCAATTAATTACTATGAAGACATTGATAATAATTCTATAGTTAAACTTGTGTTGAGACTGGAACTTAAAGCAGTGCTAAATATCCTTTGTTTCAGAGTTTAAGTATTGAGTTTAGTCTCCAGATTTTGCACTGTGACTTTATAGAACAACTGAATTTCTATGCAATTTTTCTGAGGGAAAATATGTAGTAGCTTTTGCAATGGAAACATTTTTAAATACTCCCTTTCTGAAATTTTGCATGGCTTTCCTCATATCTCTTTAGAACATGTCAGTGTTGCAAAGGCTTCACATTTCACCCAGTGAATCGTCTTTACTATCTCTCAAACACTGGCTACTGGTAGGTATATGAACATGAAAATCACATTTAAAAGTTATAGCTATAATCTGTCACAGCCAAAATGAGTTTTGCCATGACATGTGAAATCCGGGCCTCATCAAAGTTAATGAGAGTTTTGCTATTGACTTTGGTTGGGGGAAATGGGGCGGGGCAGGAAGAGGAGGGCATTATTTCACACCAGAAGTTTAGTTCAGTATTAATATTCTCCAATGCTGGAGATATACCTAAGCTGGAGTAATTCTGCAGTCTTACAAAACTTTACTGTTACATCAGACTGTTTTAATTAATGTTGGTGGTAAGATTATATGTTATGCGTATGATTATAGGAGAACAGTGCGGGGTGTGTGTGGGGGGGGGGTTTCCACATGCTGAAATAGTTCAGTTTTCTAACAACAAAGTAGGAAGGAGCTATTGACAGTTTGTCAGGAACGTGAATCTTCCTGTCCTAGGAAATTAGATGTCTACGTAAATGTGACCATATATACAAAGGTGTAAGTTCCACTGCTAGAGAGAGCACGAAGAGACACACACCAGATATTTCTAAAAAAATTTTAATATTGAGTACGGATTTTAAAAGGCGAATGGAAGATGCGTCAAGAGTAATATGAACCAAACCCCAAAGCTATGAACATTAATGCATTAGTGTCTGTCTGCTGTTAATTACAAGAACATAACAGTAAAAAGTAATAGCAGAAACATTTATGTAGGGTCCTTTGATTCTTTAATTTCATCTGAACACTATCACAGCATATAACCACCTTTTGACTTAAAATAGCAACTACCAGAACTATATTAGATAAGAGCTCCTGGACTTTCAGTAATCTGCTGGTCACTGTGGTAGTGGGATGTATTATGAATACAGGCAGACAATTACTCAGGCACATAATAAAACAATAATTCTCTGTTCCCTCTAAATAGATAGTTCCTATTCTTTGAGATAACTTCCAGAACTTACTAGGCTAACATTCTCTGTATTGTCTCTGCAGTGTCACAGGTATGATTCTGATGTTGTAGCCACACTTTCTAATCTGACTTCATTTGGATGCAGCCCCTTCCTCGATAAGATCCACTTGCCTCATTATCTTTTCTTTCTTCTGAGTTTGGTGCAAATTTAACTTGAACTCTGAACATTATCCACCAGTGTCCAAACGCCACTAATTTTAAAGCATATTTTTGCAAGCATCAAAACCCCGCTTATTTGTCAACTTCTGTGTAGTCTGCAAATCTAGCGACATAGATTTTCACAAAGCAAACATTACATCGTTATTTTACCAAATTATACAACTGCTTCAGAACAAATATAGAACACCAAGCCAAGAATGTTAAAGATCACAGTATTATAGAAAAATAACTTCACGTTTTTATACTGATGAGAAAAATAAATCAAAGAGCTTAGCACCAATATTCTTCTTTCTTTAATGCCCGTTGTCAGCGTTAACAATGCGCATTTGCGGGAGAGAGTCACAGAAGACGCATGTGTGTTGTGACAGTGACAGTTGAGTATACCTAAGACAAATAACAGATGTAATGTGAAGGTAGCAGGAGAAGGAACTTAACCGGTGATCTCCTTGATTTTTTTTAGAAATGATATTCCCTGTAACAGTTCCTCCCAATTTCCAACACCCTTGCCTGCACTCTGCCATTAATCTCTCTCTGCCGGGAGTATCATGTCATAATTATAAGCCTCTGAGCAGCTTCAAACAGCTGCCATTTTAAAAAATAACCCCCCCCTTCTCCCTCCTCACCTCTGGCATGGAATGTCTTCCCAGTTCACACTGATCCAAGGTTCTGGTTGAGCATCATTCAGTTGTGGACTAATGACAGGTTTATGGTCCAATATATTGCAATCTAAGAGAACTAGAAAGCCAATCCTTGTAAAGTGTGATATCTCAGACCTTGTTATTGGGACACCATCAAATATTTTAGGTCATTTTTTAAACAGGGACTTCTAAAATGTATGGGTTATATTAAGGCCTGTACAGTTGCATTCCTGGGAGGAGCTGGGCTTTAGATCTGGGAGTAGCAGAGGAGGACAGTCATTCCAATAACATTTAAAAAAAAATTCTACATGTTTTTAAATAGTTTCAAGTGAAATGTCACACAAACAAGAAACAAATGTCGTAGGTATTTTTTCTTAATTCACATTTGGGATGACTTCCATACCTAGCTCATGAGTAACGCAACCAGCCCCAATCCATACTAGTAACATTTTGTATACCATACCATAGCATTATGAATTCTCTTTCTACATTGGAGTCACTCTCAAACCAGTCATTTTATCCATAGGCTGAAACTTGCCATCACTTCGTCCAACACCTCAAAAAGCACTCATTGAATTAACTCACCAAAGGAATAACTATATTATTCTGCATTGTACTCCAATAGACGCAACAGACATCCAGTAACTTCAAATGCAGAGTGGTTTTCTTTCACTATCCTCTTACCTATTAGAGCAACAGAAGTTTGAGTGGCATTCTTGGTTTACATTCCATCTTTTAGAAGCAGTCACATTCCCCTGGCTGTTAGATTCCTTCTCCAGCATTTAGACCTGTTTGTTTTTCACTTCTTGGGATCTGAGCATCCTAACTCCTAGAAGAAGGTCACTTAATAGCTACTCTGTGACAGTACAATCATCCCAGTATTTGCCTAATTTTTCATACAGATTTTTGTTGAGCTGGTTACAAGAAACCTTCCTTCTCAATAGGGAGCACTGATTAATGCTTAGCGCATGGGAGCAAGGAGTTCTGTGATCTATTTCCAGGTCTTCCACTGTGTGATCTTGGCAACTGAACATGGCTGTGACTTTCCCTCATCAGTATGATGGGAATAATACCTACTTCCCAGGGGATCAGTTAATTAGGATCTATAAAATGCTTTAAGAGCTTCATGGGTCATGAGCTTCATGTCATTATATAAATCCAAAAACATTATCCTACATCTTTTTTTGTGTTGTGCTATTGTTGTGTAGTGGTGGTGGTTTGTTTTGTTGGTTTTTTTAATTAATGGTCAGGAAAATATCAAGGATTTTTCTTGACTCTCCTGAGCTTCTGTCTAGACCTGGTATGGGTATAGCTATTTTGTCTCCCCTCTTTAACATGACCAACATTTTCAATCTGATGTTACGCTTTCTGCTTCCTCTTGCTCAGCACGGTTTGCAAGGTTTCTGTGTGTGGGGTTAGACAGCTAAGCGCCTTTGTACCCAAATGCCAAACACAATTAGATGGAAAAGGACCAAAACTGCCAGAAGGCCTCTCTGGGTACAGTATTGTTGTTCTTTGTCTGAAAGAAGAAACTGGTAAAGGAAAGGTTTAAACAAAACCCACGGGGCCTTGTTTTAATTTTTTAAGTGGATTTGGACTCAGTCCAATCTTCTTTGGCAAGGAATTCCACAGTTGAGATCACTCTTTTCCCTGCACCTGAGAGTCTTTACACCCTGGGCCTGTCTCGCTCCATTTCTCTCTGGGAAGCATAGCAGAAGGTTGCGTTTTGAAATTGCCTGTTTTCAATCCATCAATGACATCTCAAATTAGACCAGCACTTTGAATAGTCTGGAAATGAATGTGGAGCAAGCGGAGTTTGGTGACCACCCATCTAATGAGCTCACAGGGAGATGTCTGGTGCATAAGATGAGCTGATGAGTGGTGTCCCAGATACAGTCTCTATTTGATGGTTTACATTCAACCACAAGTAGAATGATTAGCAGGAGTCCAGCCTGGAGGTGACAAAAGTATGAGCAACAATCCATGTCTCAGAGAAAAGGGTGCAGTCTCCTGGCCAGACAAAGTTTGAAGCCAGCTTTCCTCTTCTGTTTGTTCAGGAGCAGTGAGGAATTCAGCATGAGCCCTGGGCTTTATACCACTTTGACACTCTGTGGACTGAACACGAGCCAACTGCTTTTCAGTGATCTGCTCACGCCATCCAGGTATTGGGGAATCTTAGCGACAGCAGAGGCTACATTAGCAGGGAGCGATGGGTAGTTGAGTGTGCATACTGATGGTGCAGGGGTACAGGGTATTTCATGATTTCTGAATGGATAGATTAGCATTGAAGAAGGATGAGCACTGAGCCCTAGGGAACGGCACAGGACAGGGATTTAGGTGCAGCCATAGGAAATCACTTGGATCTATCTGAAGGGAATGATCCTCTCAGGATCAAATGGATCATTTTATAATACAAGTATCAGGGGGTAGCTGTGTTAGTCTGTATCCACAAAAACAACAAGGAATCTGCTGGCACCTTAAAGACTAACAGATTTATTCGGGCATAAGCTTTCGTGGATAAAAACCCCACTTCTTCAGATGCATGGAGTGAAAATTACAGATGCAGGCATTATGTAATGACACATGAAGAGAAGGGAGTTACCTCACAAGTGGAGAGCCAGTGTTGACAGGGCCAATTTGATCAGGGTGGATGTAGTCCGTTCCCAATAATAGATGAGGAGGTGTCAATTCCAGGAGAGGCAAAGCTGCTTTTGTATTGAGCCAGCCACTCCCAGTCCCTATTCTAGCCCAAATTAAGGGTGTTAAATTTGCAAATGAATTTTAGTTCTGCTGTTTCTCTTTGAAGTCTGTTTCTGAAGTTTTTTTGTTCTAGTATAGCTACTTTTAAATCTGTTATAGAATGTCCAGGAAGATTGAAGTGTTTTCCTACTGGCTTTCATGTGTTTCCATTCCTGATGTCCGATTTTCGTCCATTTATTCTTTTATGTAGGGATTGTCCCGTTTGGCAAATGTATGTGGCAGAGGGGCATTGCTGGCACATGGCATATATCACATTAGTAGATGGGCAGGTAAATGAGTCTCTGATAGTGTGGCTGATGTGGTTGGGTCCTCTGATGGTGTTGCTAGAATAGGTATGGGGACAGAGTAGGCAACAAGGTTTGCTACAGGGATTGGTTCCTGGATTAGTGTTTCTGTGGTGTGGTGTGAAGTTGCTGGTGAGTATTTGCTTCAGGTTGTGGGGCTGTCTGTAAGCGAGGACTGGCCTGCCCCCACCAGGTCTGTGAGAGTGAGGGATCGTTTTCCAGGATAGGTTGTAGATATTTGATAATGTGTTGGAGAGGTTTTAGCTGGGAGCAGTACGTGATGGCTAGAGGGGTTCTGTTATTTTTCTTGTTGGGCCTGTCCTGTAGTAGGTGATGTCTGGTTACCCGTCTCGCTCTGTCAGTCTGTTTCCTCACTTCCCCAGGTGGGTATTGTAGTTTTAAGAACGCTTGATAAAGATCTTGTAGGTGTTTGTCTCTGTCTGAGGGATTGGAACAAATTCCGTTGTATCTTAGGGCTTGACTCTAGACAATGGATCGTGTGATGTGTCCTGGATGGAAGCTGGAGGCATGTAGGTTAGTACAGCGGTCAGTAGGTTTCAGGTATTGACACCTCCTCATCTATTATTGGGAGTGGACTACATCCACCCTGATCGAATTGGCCGTCAACACTGGTTCTCCACTTGTGAGGTAACTCCCTTCTCTTCATGTGTCATTATATAATGCGTGCATCTGTAATTTTCACTACATGCATCTGAAGAAGTGGTTTTTTACCCACAAAACCTTAGGACCGAATAAATCTGTTAGTCTTTAAGGTGCCGTCGGACTCCTTGTTGTTTTTATAAAACAAGAATCACTACTCTGTAGTTTGACCAATTGCCCAATTTCATATATAGCTGTTGAGGCACCCTGGTTTTAATCACAATCTTATTCAGTTACTTGCTCTCCAAAGTTAAATGGTCATTTGATCAAATGGCTTGTTTGAGAAAACTGCTAACCTGTATATGCACACACAATTGCATTCAATGAGATCTTGTTCTGCTTCTTTCCCTACTCCAGTTCGCCACCTAAAGGAAACATCTCTATATACATTCTACCGCAACTGATGCTTGAAGAAAACAGATGTAATCAGATGTTTTCTAGGTGCCCCTAAATGCCATCAGTGGCCACACAAATACATTGCTAATGTGATATTCATGTGATTGGGGGTAGGGGAAGGACTCTAAAGAAACTGTCCACCTAATATACATTAATCTGAATTGGAGCGGTTGTCCGTACATAATACACTTCCATTCCAACCGCTTTATTTTTCTGCATTATTAAATGAAAGACTTTCCTTTTGGAGTAGGTGGCCGAACGCATTCTCTGAATTGCTAATGAGCAATTTAGAAGATTACGGATTAGACCTGAAACTTCTTCAGCTGAAAGGAGGAGCGATCAACAGTCCATGCCACCTTCTGTTTAAATACTGACAGCTATTTGCTAACCATGGCTTGTTACAAAAATAATTTGCCTGGAAAGAAAATTTTATGTGCAATTGTCAGGCTGCTATTGGCAAGAGTTTCAATTAGTCACATCTAATTATATGGGGATTGTCCATTTGGCAAATGTAAATGGCAATTCCTATGAATTTGTAACAAATTGATGGTTTCTCTCCTACTATACATCGCTCCCAGACCTAACAGTGAATACTATGCTATTCTATTCAGGTTTTGACACCACGCTCATCACCATAGTAGCTGAGCGCTTTCCAGTAGTGCATTCATGTGACTAAACACCTGCCACAGGTTGTTTCTCATCCTCTCTCCAGTGGGAGAAAAGTGTGCAGTGGAATGTCTTGTGCTGGTAATTTTTTTAAAAACATACGTGTTACTCTATGCTCATGCTAGAGAAGGCAAGGTCAAAGGAAATGCACCTTCTTCGTGGAAGGGAAAATGGTGAGGTTTGTAACAGCCTTCTCTGCATTGCACAGCATGGGTGGCCTCCTTGGGAGCATCTTGAGGAACTTTCCACCTCTTTTTGCAAAAAGGGAACATTGTCTACCCACTGATCAACCTGGAAGGATTTTACCTCTCTACTTACTTGGTCCCAGAAATGTTTGTCTCTGTCTGAGCTGCATTGCCTGCTCCTCTTAACACTCACTTCCAATGTCATATTTAGCACCATTCTCTTGTGAGTAATGCAGTTTTTAGAAAACACAAAGTAGGTGAGTAGTGTATGCTCAAAGAAGGTCAACAATCCATAAGAAACATGCCACAACAGAAAATTTGAGACTTGTTTGGAAAAAAAAATTGGAAGACAGCTGTAAAATTGAATATGTCACATGAATGTCGACCTCACTGGCCCACATGTACATTGGATTGCTGGTCTGAGTAGTGATGCAAAGATCTGAGCTGTGGTATTCCATCATTACAACACAAACATCCCAGATGAGAAAGAGACCACCCAGAATCCAGTTGAGTTTGTGGGGCTTGCAGTTGGAAAAAATCACCTTTTTACTTACAAATGGAGCAAACGGAATACAGAAAATCAGCCACACACAGAGACTATAGTACCTCACAATCTGTTTTTTTCAATCACTTTTTAGGGTAGAACCACACGAAGAGGGGTTTCTGTATGGGAACTGGCCCTGAGTTAGGAGTCTGTGGCTACTAATTTATTGCCATTAATGCACAAATGTTAGGTATGAGCTCCTGTGAACTCCAAAGGCCTGAGAACTAGAACCCATTAGAAGCAATATGAAATCTAGTGGCGTGTGTGTATTTATGTATGTATCTGGGCCATTGCTCTCAACTAGCTGAAGTTATTTTGTGGTTGTCACTTTCTAGTGGTTGACTCTCAAAGAACATTAACCCACTGTGACAGAGCTGGTCAAAAGCTGAACAAAATTATTAGTGAAATTGCACCATTATTTCCTATTCTTCCAAGGTTAGAAATTGACCCGTTTTTCATTTTTTTCAAAATTGAGTACAACTATTTTTGAAAAAAAAAAATCCATGAAAAATATTTGAAAGAATGCAGCCAGTTTTAGTGTTGTAACTAAAGGAAACTTTCCTTTAGCTCCGAGTGGTTGAAGTTGGGGTTTGGAAGAGAAGGTCCCCAAGTTCTACCCGTGCTGATAATTGAAGCTTATGTTACTACAATTTAAAGATCTCAGTGATATTTCCTTAGATTCAAAAAAATTCTAATGTTCTTTCCAGTGTTTACATTTGTTTCCTTTTGGTATGGTCTCAGCTTGGAAAGCGAAGCCAGTCCCGACTGTTTTCTCGGTTTCATATAGAAGCACCAGACTGTTGTGCTGGGATTTCCAACACTGCAAGGGAATACTTTAAAAGTTTTACTTAAAACATTTGTATTAAGATTTTGTAAATCTATTAACCAAACAAATTGGAGCCTAATTACTTGACTGTCTCTTTAAGCAGCCAGGAAAAATTTCACTAACCTATAAATGGTGTTTGCCCAGTGAAGCAAGCTCAGTCCACAACTTAATGTGTTTTTACTTAAGTCATACTTGACCAGGCACATGCAGCAAATGAAATGGCAGAATTACTCAGCTGTCCTCTGCCATCTCAAGTGCCCAGACATAGCATTCAATTATCATACTTACAATTTGTGAAGGAGGCCTGGATGAACATTAAAGATCAGTCAAGGAAGAACTCCACTCTAAGCAAACAGGCACAAAAGTGAGCTTTAAGTGAGTCATAGTAAGCAGTAACACACATACATATAAATGACAAAGCTGAAACTAGGAAAAGTAAAATAGATCTATGTGCTTATGTGGGTCCCTCCACCAGAGTACCTTAGTACTTTAAAAATATGAATGCGTTTATCTTCTGAGGTAGGTGGTTTTGTCCTGTTTCAGATAGGAAATGGGTGCTCGGAAGATCTGGGCCTTAATCTCTCTAAGTGTTTAGGTGCCTAACTCTCACTGAAGAGAATGGAGCATCTGGGCTTAAGTGACTTACCCAAGATCACAAAAATTCTGTGGTGAGCTAGGAACTGGATCCCATAACCACAAATCTCAGTCCAGGGGCGTAACCAGAAATCTATCCTTCCTGTCTGCAAATACATCAGTGATGTGCTACCAATATCCTACATGGAATCTCTATAATGTTTTTCTACATTAGCCTGTGATAAAGTCAGGATCCCAGGGCTGCTCTTGTTGCAAAGAGGAAGGCAGAGGCTATTACGTTGTCTTTGCATTTCAGCAAAATCTCTCAACCCATAGCTAAGGTGGAAACCAGTACCACTTGGCACATTTGCAGGAAATGTTTATAGTTTGCTCCCCAAATCATATGGAGGATTTCTAGAGTAGAAAAGTTTGGGAAATCTGAAGTACAGGCTGGGGAGTGAGGCACTTGGGGTGTTGGGTAGCATCCTCTAGGCCAGTGGTCTCCAAACTTTTTGGCTCATGCACCCCCAGGGTGACCTGCTGCAGACGTGCTGCCGATGGAAGACCAGAAGACCTGCCGCAGGCGAACACGAGCTGTGGACGTGCAGAATTGCTGCCGAAGAAAATAAATAGTTGAGTGCCGTCCAGCAGCGCTACTGCTGCCGCGCACCTCCTGGGATCATCTCGTACACCCCAGTTTGGAGACTACTGCTCTAAGCCAGGGGTGAGCAAACCTTTTGGCCCAAGGGTCACATCTGGGAATAGAAATTGTATGGTGGGCCATGAATGCTCACAAAATTGGGGTTGGGGTGCAGGTAGGGGTGAGGTCTCTGGTTGGGGGTTGCAGGCTCCAGGGTAGGGCCAGAAATGAGTTCAGGGTTCAGAAGGGGGCTCCAGCCTGGGATTGGGGGGGGGAATGAGGGCTCTGGGGTGGGGCTGGGGATGAGGAATTTGGGATGTAGGAGGGTGCTCTGGGCTGGGACCAAGGGGTTTGGAAGGTGGGAGGGGGATGAGGGCTTTGGAGTAGAGGAGGATACTCCAGGCTGGGACCGAGGGGTTTGAGGGCTTTGGGGTACAGGAGGATACTCCAGGCTGGGACCGAGGGGTTCGGAGGATGGGAGAGGGATCAGGGCTGGGGCAGGGGTGAGGGCTCCGGCTAGAGGTGCAGGCTCTGGGGATGACAGGTTTGGGGTGCAGGAAAGTGGCAGGGGATTGGGGCGCAAGGGGAGGCTCCTGCATGGAGGCACAGCCAGGAGGCTCTGCACACTGCCCCATTCACAGGCACCACCCCTGCAGCTCCTATTGGGCATGGTTCCCAGCCAATGGGAGCTGTAGGGGCAGTGTTTGGGGGCAGGAGCAGCATGCAGGGCAGAGCCCCCTGGCTACCCCTACGCGTAGGAGCTGGAGGGGGTCATGCTGCTGCTGCTTCTGGGAGCCGCATACAGCAACCCCAGACCCTGCTCCCCAGCAGATCAAGGACTGCATTAAAACAGCTGTCAAGCCATAGTTTTCCTACCCGTTCTAGCCTCTGAAAACAACCATCCTTCCCGTTATCAACTGCTCCATTCCAAAACCCAAACATGCTCTTCAGCAGTATTTGATGAGCCACAGGGATAAGTCCTCTCTGAAAAAAGAATGCTTCAACAGTAGCCAAAGGAAGGAGTAAATGCCATCCAGTCTGAGGCAAATAACTCAAGAGCTCCCATCCAATAAGATTTTCAACCAGAGGCTCCTGGGAGCAGCCAAAAGATTCCTCCAGCTCATACCTGAACTATGTTTTTTGTCACCATTGCAACTGTGTATTCGATTTCTAGGCTTTAGCTGCTACAAAAATTAGAGCTAGCATGCTTGGAAAAGTTAACAGAAAAGCAGGAAGAACAGGAGCCCCTAAGGCAACTGCACCTCAGGTATTATCTTGGCCTACTTACCACAGGCAAACTAAAAAGGTGTGCTCCCTCATAAAACCACGTGCTGGAGAGAAGCCAGCCTTTTCACTACCTCAGACCACTAAGGATGGCAGTTCAGATGTGTGGCAGAATAGGTGAAGACAGCAGAGAACTAGAGTTGTATTGCCTTGCCACTAAAGGAACAGCTGAGTTTTCCTCCTGGCTTTTTCACATTTGTCAGCAAATAGTCTTCATGATACTTCGCCAAAACCACCTTCCCCCTCTGGAGCCCCCCCCCCGGGGAGAATTTAACCTAGAGCAATCTCTGAAACAAGAAGAGAAAGCTCAGTGCCATACAAGGGGGGGGCGGGGAGAAGAAAAGAGACAGGTGCTTAGGCCACTGGTGTGCTGCAAAGCTTCTGTGAGTTCATGGGTCATTCGAGCTGAAGTGTGTAAAGGGGACAACCTGTGGAGCAGTGCCTGTGCTCTCTCACTTGGATAAAGTTTAGTCCATAGCTTTGCCAAGGACTGCGCAAATCAAATCATCGTGGGAATAATGGTGGTTCCAGAACCATCAGGTGTTTGTCTCGCTCTATTCAAATCGTTAAGTTTTTGGGAAGAAAAAAAAAAACAAAACTTTTCTGCACTCTAAAAACTGCCCCTCAAGTCATTTTTACAGAGCATGTCAAACACTGGCATACAAGCCACACTTCTAAAAAGAACGTTTTGATCTGCAACTAGTTAAAGGAGTAGTAGAAGATGCCAAGAGCCACAGCTGAATATTTCATGAGAGGAATAGCCGTGCTGCGTTAGGAGAAAAACAGTAAGAGGCAACATTTCAGAAGCACTCAACGCTCAGATGTCACCCACACAGGGATAACACACCTCATGGCTGGCCTCAGTCAGCTGACTCAGGCTTGCAGTATCTGGGCTCCGGGGCTGAAAAAATTATGTAGCTGTTTGGGCTCAGGTGGAACCCAAGTTCTGGGACCCTACCAGGGTAGGGGGGCCTGAGCCCCAACATCTACATAGAAATGTTTAGCTCCACAGTCTGAGCCCAGTGTGCAAAAGGGGCAGCAGGCCCCGGCAATTTAAAATGGCCCATGGCTCCAGCTGCTTCAATGGGCCCTTTAAATTGCTGCTGGAGCCCTGGGCAGTGCAGGCCAGGCAGCACAGAAGGGCCAGCTGGGGGAGGCTGATGCCCAGCCCCGGTACATCTTCTATGTTACTTTCACCCCTGAATATTTCACATGGGAAACAACTAGGCAGAGCAATCGATTACCTAGGATGCATAACTAAAGACCTTGGGCATCAAAGAAGATTTCTATATTGGATCGCTTAATTTATCAGTTGAAGATATGGGAGGGAACCACAAATTTGTAATCTAATTATTCCCAGATACACACCCAGGAAGTTTTTCTAATTAAATTAATTTTATCCAATTGCATTTAAAGTATTAACTAATAGCACAGGCCATGTCATATACTACAACAAAACTTGCAGCAATATATGTATATATATATAAAACAAACCAACGTACATCTACCAGCCCTTCCAACACAATTCCCTCCCACCTGATAGATTTATTTAGCTGAATGTTGAGTAAGATTCCCAGACTTAAGTTTAGGAGAAGGCTGGTTGTAAGTTCAAATTTAAATTTTAAACCAAATGATTTTTATAAGTTAAAAAAAATCAATTAAAATAAACAATCTGAATAAAAACCAGTTTTTAAAAGCTGTTTTACAATGAGTAAAGAGCCAAACACCTTAGCCACTGATGGGATTTGCTGACTACTTATAAAGAATAGGAAAAATATTATGAAAAGCTATCTAGTGTTCAGAATTCCTCAATAATACTTTATTATATTGTTTCCGAGTAAGTGTGACAAAAGTTATTGGCATGCCAATCAGTAAAACAAGATGCGTGTCCAGTGCCACAGCCAAATCGTAGTATATCTGTGATCCAAAAAAACTGCTCTATTTTAAACGAGTTTACTTGTTCTGAAGTTTAGTAAATAAAATTGATAGTTTTAATAGAAACTAAATAATTCAAAATATTACAATGTATTTAATGAAAAGCCATATCTAGTACTAGATATTGAAGAAATTTGTTCCTGTTAGGCAAACAAGAATATCAGCACATGGTGTACCAGACTAGAATCTCCAACTTTTGGTCAAACCATACCCATTTTGGGAAAGTTGCAGGACAAGTTTAGACACATGTATTAACCCATGTTTTCGGAAAGACAGCAATTGGAACTGGTTGAAAATTTTCCAGTGGAACAGTTTTCTTTTGGAAAATGCTGATTTGACAGATTGAAGAGCTTTGTTTCATCTTTATAATGTAGTCAACACAAAACACTTCAATACGTTTGTTTCATCATTTCCTAAATGATTTTTTTTCACAAATTTCATTTTTGCAGGAAATGATTTTCTTTCCGATTCAGGACAAAAGGAAATATTCAAATGTTGGAATTTCCCATCAGTTGACTAGCTTTAGGAGCAATATTCAAACAGGGCAACAGTCAAAGGTGTTGCTAGTCCTCTATAATTCAGATTTTTTTTTTTTTTGGCAATACACACAAGAGACTCATGTTCTACAAAGTGTGTCTTGGGGGAACAACTGGGACAGCATGAAGAAGCTTTACATGTATTACAATACAAAAGGTCTTGCAATTCAGATTGCTTAAAGGAAAGCTACACCCATTTTGCAGAGAACAAGATTCTAAATGTTAACATTGCAAGAAGTCACGTGTCATGTTCAAAGTGAACGATAAAAATAAATCAAATTCAAATGGATTCTTGAGCCCTGTTCAGGGTGTGGCTATCTGAGTGAGTGCCACTGACACCAAGAAAAGGGGAATCCTGTGCAAAAACAAGCTGGAATAGAAGGCAAAATGACTACTGGATAATATAAGTGACCTTTGTGCAAGCAATTAACATGGATAAATAAAAATTAAATCAATACAATAAACTGGAAATTGGTTTACCAGTCTCATTGCTGGCTACATGTGTTCATTTTCAGTAAAATGCATGGAAGTCAAATTGGAGGCAAACGGTCAGTTGTAATTAAACCATTTGCAAATGCATTTCAGTGTGTGCGTCATGAGTTTTCTAATCATTCTGGTTAAGAGGAATGCAGTAGTTAGAATGTCACATGAAAAAATATTATTAGTGAGGCTCTTCAACTAACAATGGAAAACTTCTTATCCCAAATCAGGACTAAAATCATTTCACAGTAACATGTCTGGTTAAGCAAACTGTCTTTAGGATTCTCTTCCCTCATTAAAAAAGTCCCTTCAGGTAACAACTGTTTCCTGCAATGTAGAATAATTTGGGAAATATGCTGCCATTTTGTTTTCTTTTTTTTTTTTAAAATGTCAACACAAATCTTTCAATTCTTTTGCTTTATAATGGCAAATAAAGCTTAGTACACTCTGTGTAAAGTTCAAGCGTTTTACAAGCTACATGCTACCCAGCTACCAAGTTCAGTTTTCAGTTTGACTCGCTCACATTTTTAACAAACAGAGGAGAAATCCCAGAAGCTACAGCCATCTTATAGTATCATTAATAACCATGAACACTTAAAACTTCTGGATGGAGTAATGGAGACATACCCATGGAAAATATAAGAAAAGGTGTCTGAACTATTTTGGACAATACAAAAAATGCATGAAAAGTTGGTGCCCTCTTCTGGATAAGCAGCTTTTAGTTTGCAGTTTCAGGGCACAATCATGTATAGTACTCAGCCACCTAAATGTGATTTATTAGGTCAATAACCCATAGATTGAATACACTTGTCCATCCCTTAAACTGGGAACTTGATATCTAGACAGACTAAATGCAAAGTTAATTTTTATATCTAAGCCTGGTTACACTGAAATATTTCCCATAGTGAGTACTTTGTTATGCAATTCCTTGAAAGCGTATCACACATTAGTAGCTTACATCACAACATTGTTTATTATGTGACTTTTTACAATACAAACAAAAATACAGAAATGCAGTATATGAATACAGCTAAATGCAAAATGTTGACTTTTTCACAAGAGGCCATGATTCCCATTTCTAGTAAAATAAAGAAAGACTGCACACAGGTAGAAACAGGTGGGTAGTTAACTCCACAATTTTGCCTAAAAATGACCTATAAATGCATTTTCCTGCTATTTACCATAAAATGTAAAAAGGGAGTTAAAGGAAAGATTTAGTCACTGGTTCCTACCATATGAAAGAAGCTACATTCTATTTAGCAGGGCCAATATATGGAAAAATATCTAAATTAAATGTTATTACAAAAATGAAGCAGTAATGAAATTCTTCTGGCTAAAGAAGTTAGTAAATGAGGATAGTATATATTTAAAGAATCCAAAACAAAGAAGGGTTGTTATAAAAAGCTTTAGGTGCATTGTAAGCCTATAAGTTTGTTTTTCCATGTGTATTTTTAAACAATGGAAGTGTCAAAAAATAGGGTCAACTGTGTTAGACTAAATTACATTATTGTATATGCTGCACTGAATGGAATTCTTGTATTATAATAGAGAAGCATAGTTTGTATCATATTATGGCAATTTATCCTCACTGAAAACCTTCCAGAGTCCTTGTATTTTGGAATATCTTGTAAACAAAAAACCACCAGAACATGATTGTACAACAGTAAAATGTTTTCTTTTGCGTTAAATGACATCTGTTTTAAAAAGAAAAAAAGGAAAAGGTACTTAGAGCTGTTATTTTTCCAAGTACACAACATCCTAGACAATTCAAGGCATCTCAATCTCCATCAAAATTAACAAAAAATTGGTCATGCTGTTAAATCCATCGTTATGGATACAACTGGTGCAAAACTGGTCAAACGGATCCAACGAACACTGATGTCCAGGCTGGCATATTGGCAACTAATACAGAACTGGTGGTCAATAGATGTATTTAAAAGATCTTCCCTTTCTTCTTGTTCTTTTCCAAGGTTCTGAGAAAATAAAAACATTTTAAAATAAAAACATTTTACGGACGAAAAATTCAGCCCATTATGTATATATTTTTAAAATATGCAATTTTCAGCTGTCCTAGTTTAGACACAGGAAGGAATTTTTCTTGGCATACTATGCGCACAGCACTGGCATAGCAATAATTTTGTCATTACACTCCTACTTCCAGGAAATGGAAGATCTGATTGCTTTCAGTCAGATGTTTGAGTTCCCAGCCCTTAAATAAAAGCCAAAGAAATGTAAGTAAAATTAAATCAGCCTTCAAATTCTGATAAAGTTTTCCCACAGTGATGAATGGTACCTGTTGAGGTTAGTTTTATTTAGGAAGTATGAATATGTGCGTCTGCTATAGAAGCTTAGGGTTCTCCCCGTTTCCAAAACATGCTCATTTATAACAAAAAGCAGTGTGACATTTTCACTATTTTGAGCTGACCAAGTAAAAATGTTGACGGTCAAGCTGTGTAGAGATGTATTAAGATGATCAAATTTTCTTTTAATAATTATTATTACAGAACATGTGGAACATTAGATACAAATAACTTTAGCAAAAATCCTACTTACCTGGAAGAATTCTGTTGTTCCAAAATACGCTGTTGAGTTTCCCAGTTTGCTTTCTCATCCTCAAACTGGCGGCGCTTTTCCTCTAATTCTTTGTGCTGCGCCTCCAAGTTCTTTTTCATTTGCTCATGGCGTCGTTGGAGCTAAGAAATTGACAGTACATAGTCAAAAACTGCACAAACACTGCAACATTAGAAACAAGATTAGGAGTTGTATTGTACAGTGTGCCACATCAACTACTGTAATGAAGTGAGGACCCAGGTTAGAGACCAGAACTGTTGATTCCACTCTTTACCCTTCTAACCCATCTTCCCTCCAAACTTCTTGAGCACGTGGACTCTACCTCCTGCCTTTATAATCTATAATGCTCTAATGCCTCAAAGCCACAATCCCATTATACAATCATAAAAGTGATGGTCCCTGGCACACAGAGTTTACGATCCAAGCAGAAGACTAGAAACAAACAGCTGGAGACAACAAACAGGAGGAGCACAATGCAACAAGAGGATTAGAACAGCATTAAGCATTGATCATAGTCAACCAGCCACCTAGCCAATCACAATCAATAGAAGAGTCTCTTCAGTTTCATGCTAGATCTACAGCTTTTGAAGCAGACCACTCCCCTCCTCAGGATTTTCTGACTGATCACCTGTTCTATAATGTCTCTCTGGGGGTGGGGAAAGCATAGGGTCAAGGTGTTAAAACCTCTCTCTACTAGCTGCTATGTAGTATTTAAAAACCATGTTAAAATGTGTTAACTAACATGTTTTAAAACACCACTTTTCCACCTAGTTTAAATAGGGCCTAAATGACTGACATCCTCTGGACATGTCACTGGCAATAGCTATTCATCTTCCCTTTCTCTCCACTCCCCTCTCAATTAAAAAGTCCACCATACTCCCCCCCCCCCAACCCCACCGTGCAGACTGAGCCTACACACAAAACAGGGATTTCTCCATCGCTGTAGGAACTCCACCTCCTCCAGTGATATTGGCTATGTCAACATTTTTCCATTCATCTAGCTGTGTTTACACTGGGGACTAGGTTGGCAAAGCTATGGGTCTCAGAGGTGAGAATTTCACACCTCTGAGCACTGTAGCTATGTCAACCTAAATAATAAGTGTAGACCAGGCCTGACTCCCTTCACTGGCTTCCGCTCCCCTTTGATATCAGATCCAAGCTTTTAATTCTTACTTTCAAATCTGTGCACAACCCAATCTATATTTACATTGCTGCTCTTATTTTCTCCTACTCTTCACCTGCTGTCTGCACTTCTCTCAAGCCTCCTTCCTGAATGCCCCTTGCATTTGTCTCATCTTGCCTTCACACTTGATTTCACTTAAGAAATCCCTTCCTCTACTTGTTTGCCAAACAATCTCTCAGCATTCAATCTCACTGAAAACAGAGGCGCTTCAGAACTTCGTTTAAATAAAGCATTGCAGCCTTGATCTTTAAGCTATATTATATCCCTCATACAACACTTGAACAAAGTTATGGTTGCTAATGTACTATCAAGAGAGCCATCTAGAGTGCATACACCTCTCACAATTCACAATCTTTAAGTTAAGATGTCTTTGCTGACCGAATGTAAAAGCATATCTAAGTACATAACATGAATTCTTCCCAAACTGAAATAAAAGTTACAGTGAAGGTTGTGTTTTGAGTATGCCTATTAGGCATTAGACACGTGTGTTGTGGGCAGCTATATGTAAAACAGAGGCCAGGAACATCTGGATATTATGGTATAGGTGGTAAAATGCAAATTGTGGTTGGTTTAGATATCAATACTGATGTAACAGGTGATTTTCTTAATTCTACATGACAAGCAACCATAACTATGTTAAAAATGTTGTGGGGGGATTTCCAGGACTATTAGCAAAAGTTAAAATGCAACTGTGATATAACAATATATGTTCTGATAAGACCTTTGAAAGTCCAACATAGTAAAACAGCCAATCTCTGCAGGGCTCTCTCCTCTGAAGACTTTGTGGTGATCTGTAGGTGGGTCTGTGCTTTTATCCATGTTGAAAGTGTAACAATGTGTGAAAAGTTTAACATGAATAAAGCATACACCCCTTGTCACTCTTATGTTTGTCTCCTTTTACGTCAGCCCATGTTCTCTATAACCCTCCAACCTCTTCCACACACGTCCAGTACAGTTTTCTTCATGCTCCAGTTCTTCTACACCCCTTCCCTCCATGACCTGTGTCCTGAAAGACATGTTTTCATGCACCAGGCCCATAGCACACTCATCCTAAAATACTCAGACATACTCCCTGAACCCAATTCAAATCTCCTTGTCTATACCCCCTCTGCTGTCTTTGAACTTGTACAACTTAATTTTGTAGATGTTTACAAGTTCAATAGGGAGCAGAATGCATACACTGGGAAGGCAATACGGGTCAAGAGAGGTTATGGAAGCAGACTTTAGTGGACTGGTTATGTAATAGAAGAGAGTTCAGGTAATGGGGGAGAGCAGCAGGGCTGGACAGTGAAGAGTAGCAGGGTATCATTATCCACTTCTCTCCCATTGGCCCACCTGCCTCCATGGCTCCTCCCAGAGTGACTGGCAGAGGTTCTGTAAGTGCTTCTATTATTCCAAGCTTCCTGCAAAGATTTTTTTAATTTGCAGCTATGGTTGTTGCACCAGGCCTCTTGAGAAGCTGCCTCCCTAGTAGAGCTACAAAATTCACTTGTTAGATTTATTTTACAATTGTGCCCAACCAGGATCAGAACCCCTCTGTGTTAAGAACTGTATAAACTGTAATGGCCCAGGTCTACACTACAAAGTTTTGCCAGCATAGCTGTGTCAGTAAGCTGTCTGGTTAAAAAAAAAAATCATGCCCCTAACAGACAGATAGCTATATCAGCAAAAACATCTGTATAGGCGCAGCTTATACCGGCAAAACAGTCAATATGCCAGTATATGCTGAGTCTCCAGGAGCTGATTTGCTGATATAGCTATATTGGCAAAGCTGTTGTACGACAGACTAGCCCAACCTGCTCTGAAAAGTTTACAATCCAAGACAACTGACATACAAAGGAACATGAGAGGTGAGCGAGTCAAATTATACAATTTTTATAGAGATTTGCAATTTTATAAGAGTTACAAAAGTTGAAACAGTTGCAAGCCATACCTGTCTGCTCCTTAAGCTAACCATTATGAACTGGTTGATTTGTTACAGGCATTATGGCAGAGTAGCTGAAGGATTTCAAGAAAGGGCTTTATTATTGATACGAGATTTACATTAGCTACTTTATGCACTATATAAAGTCTAAAGCAGTGGTTCCCAAACTTTAACAGCCCACAAACCCCTTTCACTAAATTGTGAAATCTCGTGAACCCTCTCCTAAAAATGAATATTTCCAGGGATTTAAATTTAAAATTTCCTACGCACTCCGTGGGGCTCCTGCTGCTGGACCCCGTTGATTGCCCTGGTCAACTGAGCTCGGGCTGCAGGTCCTGCTGACCGCCAGGGCTCAGGCTGCCAGCCCCAACTGCCTGGCCCCACTCTCCCTGGGGCTTGGGCTGCCAGCTCCCCTGCTCACGGGGGCAGGTTTCAGGCTGCCAACCCAACTGCCCTGCCCTGCTCTCCCTGGGGCTCGGGCTGTCTGCCCTGCAACTGGGTCCACCTGCTGCCTCCAATGCCCGGGGTCCTCTGGCGCCATTAGTGAATTTTTTCTGGTGAACACCCTGTAACATTCTGTGAACCCCAAGGGGTTCGGGAACCCCAATTTGGGAACCGCTGGTCTACAGTAACATTTTAGGGCATCAAAGAAAGACATGAAACTAGAAGAGATTTTTAGCGTGCTATGATTACAGAAGTGAAATTAGGGGACGTTTAAATGTGAAAGTTACCTTGAAAATACATGCTTGCCTCCTTTATTTAAATAGCGTAACTTGGGTAGTTATTAGTGAGAGTTTCATTTAAATTCTAATGTAAGGTTATATTCTTAACTATGGAGCCATGAGGGAACCTCCAGAACGTGGGTATGTTACAATGTCCTTGAGGAAAGGACTCTCTCCCCATTGGTCAGCGCTGAGCACGTTATTGGCACTTAATACACATTTTGGTTACCTCGGCTTCAGAGTCCTTCAGTTTCTGAACTTTTTCTTTGACCTTCATCTCAAAGACCTGCTCCATTTCCATCTCCATTTTTTTCATTTTGGCCACATGTTCTCTTCTCTCTTCTTCCATCTGTGCCAGAGGGCTCCTGCCATAAACCCAGAGCAGGTTAATCAATAAGGAAGTGATCTTTTTTGCAATACAAGATGACATTGAAAAGCAAGGCAAGCAAAAAAAGTTAGCATGTTAAATTTTCATAATTTCAGAAAACTGCACGTTTGATCAAACCAATGTTAAACTATGAAAATAATTTATTTCATAGTGTAAACACCTTTCATTTTTTATATTTAAATTTAGGTTAAATGTAATGCAGTCATATGTTGAGAATTCTTTACTTACTACCTTGAATAGAACCGCTAGGGCAGTGGTTCTAAACCTGTGGCCTGCGGGCTGCTTTTGGCCCAATCAGGACAGAGCTGCAGCCCATGTGACATCTTCAAGGCAACAGAGGTAGTATTGGATGCGGTCTACAGTAGTAAATAGGTTGAAAACCACAGTATTAGGGGAAAGTCAAATCATGGAAAATTCAGTAACGAAAACTCAAAAATAAAAGTGGAATTTTCCTAGTGATCTTCCAACACTACAGCCCGTCCAATCACCAAAATACTTGTCCACACAAAAATGGAAAGATGGCCTTAAACTAGAACAGAGCAAGAGAAAAAGAAAGTGTTGCAGGTAGAGAGAAACTGATTTTTAAATCTTAATTTCTAAGGGAATTATCAAATAAATCTCAGTTCATAATTTCAGCTTTGTGATAAATACAATCTTTTCCTGTTTTGATTCTTTTGAACACACAGCAATTTTGAGAGGTTTTTGAGCAGTTGGACTTCAGATATAGTTGTGAAAGTGTTATTAGCATGGGATATTTTGCTTTGTAAAATGTTCCTAATTCAAAAATGTTTTTAATTTTTTCCAGACACTTTCAGGCAACTGATTTACTAATCTTGCTACTCAGTTTAAAATATCATTTTAGAAATGTTATAGTCTTCAATGTTCTGTAAAATCCAGCATAGACTCATTATATATTTCACTCATTTCACTCTTTTATGGTTAATGGTTAGATAATGTATACAGTCAGTCCCTTGAAAGAGTAATATTTTTGGTACTCAAACATTAAGAACAACTGGAACAAATTAATTTCAGCCTGAACGTGCAAGTTTTTCAAACACATTTGAAAAAATGAGCTCTAACTAGCATATGGATGTAATAATGCAAACAGATGTATGTATATATTTATTATATCATCACTCTCTTGGATATTTACATACACACTCAAAACAAAAATGATAAACGAGCAGGGAATGTCTATCCATCGAAGATGGTTCAACTTTCATCTAAGAAAGCAAACTATTTGGAGTTGCTAGGTGTGATTACGTCAAAAATAAAGTATTTGCTTTTTGTGCTTGAATGTGTTTTATGCTTTCAGAATTCTCCTAAAAGTATCTGAGGTAGAGTAAAGCATTTCTAATATGCAGTGCCCCTTTCAATTCAAAACTTGCAACTCATTCTTTTAGGAGAGGGAAACAGGGTTCAAAATGTGTAGTCAGTGCAATGGAGGGTGTGTCAAATATGTCAGAATTGTTTTGACTATTCATAGCTCATTTTATACATATAACTCAGCTATATGAAATTGCCACTAATGAAGTGAAAATGAAATGTATCCTATGAAATCAAGGCCAACTGAACAGTTTTTAAATTTCATTATTTTCAAATATGTGCTTCAAAAGGTGACAATTTTAGGTATTTTTGAGATGTATCTGAACTGATTTGCAAAATTTAGAGCAGCAGACCAAATGTTAGCAGAATACTAGATTTCAAATGGAAACTGATCCTACTCTAAATGCAGGATTTACTTTTACTGTGCAAAGGTTGATTGTTAGCATCTGTACCTTCTGTTGATGAAAATAGCATGTTACTTGGCGTATTGTTTGATTACAAGGCCAGTACCATAATACATAAAACCAATTCATGAGAGTAGTGTGCAACATCAGTTGTAATGTTTTAGAAAATTTGATTAGTAGTGTTTCTGTGTAAACAAACACATTGTCAAAACATTACAAAATTTAACTTTTTTGAAGATATTAACATACCTCTCTTTGAGAGATGTGCAAAGTTTTAAAATGTCAATTCTAGGTAAAGAACTATTGACCTAGAGGCCTAGGTCCTTCTGCCACTGAAGTCACTGCCAAGACCCCCATTGACTTCAAATGGGAAGAGAACTGGCTCTCCAATGACACCAGAACCTAAGAATTGGGTAGGTAGGTCTGCCAAGTCATATTTTCAAGGAAATTATTCAGATTTCCCCCAAAATGTCAAGTTTTAGCTTCCCTGAAGAGTTCAGTAAGTTAGCAGGCTAATATTCACTATGGAGTTCTTTACGAGTGGATCAGTACACAGGTCTTATTCTGATAAGCAATGTCTAGAGAAATCAATGAGGTTTAAGCACGAAGGAAAAGGGAAGTCCAAGAAAGCATCAGGAACACTCCCTCTCTCCCCATATAAAATAATATACATGTGTAATGTTAAGTTCTCTCTAAACCTTAGAGTTATGTTATTCTATGTATACAAAAAGTGGAACCTCTGCAAGCCACTTGTATGATAAAACCATAGTCAAATGAATTTGACTACACTAACAAGTTTGCCAGTTTAACCCCTCCTTAAACAGCTGTAAATCTAGAGACAAGTTATGAAAATTCCACAAATTCTCAATAAGCACTAATATAACTATTATTCTGGAACTAATGAGAAACTGCAGAGCCAATCTGGGTGAATTACATGATTTACATATATCTTCAACCATTATAGTGCTCTTGTAGTCTATTATTCTCATGGAATTTGACCAAAATCTTTCAGAAGTAAGCGGGAGTGTTCTATGAAGAATATTTGTCACTGAAAATATTTATAACTTTTAATCTAAAATGTTAGAGCAGTTTTAGAACAAAAAGCACTAAAGTAAAAACAGATGCCAGAAGCTGAACAACAGGAAAACTTAAATTTTGAACCACTTAACATTAAAGGTCTTATGTGTTTAAAGAGGTTTTGTCTGAAGTCTTTGGAAAAATTTAAACAACCACTTACATGCCTTCAACTGTGTCAAATCTAAAAAACAAAAAATACAGAGGCTTAGCATGCTTAAATAAAACCACAAAAACTAAAAAGCAGTAATTAAAAAAAGCAAATTCATTATAGATTCCTAAAGCTAATTAAAATTTGTTTCCCCCCCCAAAAAACCAAAATTTTCCACAGTAAAAATGAAAGATTGTTAGTTAAAGCTGGTTATGTTTATTTCAAAACTCAGTTAGTAAATCACTACACCATGTAAATATTAATGCAGATTTGATGTGCAGAGATATTTCAAAGACAGTTTACCTACAGTGGTGCGACTAAAGTACGCATGCTTTTCAAGTGATTTTACATATTTTAGTGACATTAACTTAACTACTTGCTCTAAGTAAGCTTCCTGAAACCAAACCAATCCATCTCTAGGCTTATTTGCCTTATAAAATTTGTCACCTAATGAAGGTCTTTATATTCAAAGTGAATGACGATGTTATATTAAAGAGAATGACTGTTCAGGTGCTATAGAAACAGCACTTAACTTCACTGGCCAGCAGAGGTCTCACAGGAGGCTATGCTCAACAGCACTAAAAAGCATACACTGTAATTAAGTTTACATAGAATATTAGGGTTGGAAGGGACCTCAGGAGATCATCCAGTCCAACCTCCTGCTCAAAGCAGGACCTCCTGCTCATGGAGTATGGCATCTTAATTTGAGCTTGTGTTGTGTTAGCATCTCACTGACAATAGTACAATCAGAAGAAAAGATCAGCCTTCGGGAACTGGTATTTTTACATTAAATAATTTGCAACACAGTATGAAGCCATTCATACTATTAGGACTGCTCCCTAGAATTTCCTGTTCTGTCTCTAGGAAGCGTAGAATCTTGGACGTGTGGCAAGGTTATAAACATCCTAGGAACACAGTCAAAAGGAGTTAGAAGCAATCTATGCTAAGAAGCAGTTAAAAGGATCTACACGTTGCGTATTTTGTTACTCTGTGTGACAGTTTATTCAACATATCTGTAGCCAGATAAGGCTTATCATTATGTCATTTATACAAATATATACCTTTTGATAATAAAAACATGGTTTATTTTTAACCTCACTGAAAATGTTTATTTCACATCAAGAAGTGAATATAGGACTTCTCAAATTAAGAATTTTTGGTTTCAATTTTAATATATGCCACACAGTGCACGTGTACAGTTACACTATTTGCATAGTGTGAAGAGACAAGTTATCCATATACCTGAAGATTACCCTTTGACATAATATTTTTTTTTTAGAGATGGGATGATGTTGAAAATGTGAAGGAATCAGACACTAAACCTAAAATACAAAAAGGCTACGTAATCATGGAAAAAACATGCTTTGGATTTCTCTTAAGCTAATGTGTTATTTGTAGAACAGCTGATTATAATATCAGCCATGCAAGGAAGGAATTCAAGGGAGTCAAAAGGCAAGAAAAATTGTTGTTTTGGTGCATTTGGACAATACAGAATATATCTTGTACCACTTATTACTAATTCTGTTTTCATAGTCAATCACTGTATTTTGTTCAAAGAAATGAGCGAACATTTACTCAAGGAACTGAGCTGCAAAGGTTAATATGTTTACATTACCACCAGGAGCAGACCTATTGTAATATATATATATATATATATATATATATATATATATATATATATGTGTGTGTGTGTGTGTGTGTGTGTGTGTCCAATAAACAACATTTAATACAAAATATTTGACATCTGCTAACAGAGTAAGAGGTTAGTGTGCAATATGGATATAGAACATACATTTTGGTCAGATAGTAAAATGCAAGGGAAAATAGTCAAACAAAACGTTGCAAACCCACTCTCTTTCTCTTGGAGCACATTTAAGTGTTTTTGGACAAACTTGTCTACCTAAAACAGAGCCCGAATCAGAGGCTAACTACATTCCCACTTACCAAGCTCAATCATGGCAACTTAGACAATGGTTTCCCCTCCTCACTTGCTTGGTCCTACAGGAAAGATGACATTCACTATGCAAGATTTTCCTTTCCCTCTTGAGCCCTGCGTGGGACTAGTGTAGAGCCCTGCGGTGGGACTGGGATCCCATGGGTCCTGCAGGACCTGCTGTCATAATAGTGGGAGTAGGTGTGGGTATTGGAGGATGAGACAGGAGCAAGATTAAAAATAGTCCCGCATAGGGCTCTAGTTCCCTTGTCTATTTCTCCAGTTTGATTCTCCCTAATCTGAGAGAAATCCATTAGCCTACTCTAACTTGCTCAAACAGATAACAAGCTTCTTGTCAAGACCAGAGCTTAGTAAGGCAGAAATAGCTGTGGTCTTCAAAGCCACAGAAGAGAGATTGGACCGTAAATGGGAATAAAATGCCTATGACTCAGAATGCAGCCTCACACACTGAATTCTGTATGGTAGTAGCCTGTCTAGGGAGGAAGAATAAGATACTTTAGGATCCTGAAAGAGAGGGAAGAGATAGAAGGAGAACTTCGCACTCTATCTTATGGAAGCACTGCTCTCAGCAGTTCACTGTCAAAGGCTGCATTTGCGGACACCTGCCCATTTAACTGACATAGCACATTAAAGAGTGCAGGGAATGCCATGTGGAAACTTTGCAAAGCATGCCAACCAACATCTCCTTGACCCAGGCCAGGAGTTAGCCATGCTGTAATAGAGAGAGCATTATTAAGTCTCAATGGATGGGCAACCTGAGGCTTCATGCGCTTCCTGGACACAGGACCTGATAATTTGGTCAGGACAAAAATCCCTTCCAGTGCATCATGGTCTGGGTCAGGTCACCCTATTGGAGATACCTAAATTCATGAATGCCCCAATGTAAACCAATTATGGACCACATGGGGGTCTGGAGGCATTACTGGGCCCTGCTGACGGTGGTCTTGATTTTAACAGAGGAATTGTTAGCACTTGGGCGAGCATCAGCAGGTCTGTATGCCTCCCTATCATCTTGCCCAATTAGAACAATCAACACTAAAAGTGTCTTATGGAGAGCAGTTTTTTTTTTCTTTCAGACTCTCCATACGAGGGGAGGAAATGATAAAGCCATTGAAAGGTGTATGGTACACACAACATTAATGGGTCTAGGTACGTGTTCCCAAAAACAGGAAACTTAATTTCGTTTTGGACAATGAAGTGAAGTGAAGATTCCCCAATTTTTGAAGAATCTGCTGAAATACCTCTGCTTTCTCAACTCTCTTCTGGAAGAATCCAATTGGCTTAACCAACTATACTTTAACCAAAAGTACCATCCGTACTATAAGATGATTGAATACGTTTCTTGTGCCACCCTGCTGGTTTGGGTATACAACTACCGCTATGCCATCATATTTAGGATGTGCTTTTCCCAAATGTGTCCTCTGAATGCTAAACTGGCTAAATCAGATGGCCCCCACAGTTTCATGAGTGCTTATGTGAACCTTACTTTCCCTTGTGGACTAAGTTCTTTGAGCTGGGAAGGCATCTATATGAGTGCCCCACCCTGGCAGACTTGAATACATACGAGTTCTGGCTGGGACCTGGGAAGATGGAATCAGGGTGCTTTTATGACTCTATGGTTCTCTTCAATCTAGTGAATCTAACAAGTGTTTCCCATACCACTTGGGTGCCTGGTGCTGAGAGTATGCCCAAGTAAACCAGCTGTCCAAAGAAACCACCAAATTTTGGAAGCCTGCTGCCGTGACTATATAAATGGGTGCAGCAGCCCTCCAAAGTGTGTGTGTAACTATTATTTCTATCTACCTATCTATATAACTGAAATGAGAACACATGCTAGCCTTAGGATAGAAGCCAGGCCAAATTGTCAGCTGTCAAATATGACCCATAGGTACTTTTGATAGAGAGCATGCTCCACTGAGGTCAGTAAATCTCTGATTAATCAGTAGCAAGGTGAATGCAAGGTTTTTGAAGTTTTATGAATGAGCTCACCCACTTCAAGTCCTCCCCTAGACAGCCACAATAATTCTGAAGTAAGCCAGAACCACAAACTCTAGGTGTCAGACATTTTGCAGAAAGAAGGGACTGCTTTTGTTGGTCACAGCACAAGAAAAACGGCTCAAGCATTGCCTCAGTCCACTCCTGCCTTTACCTTCACAGGTGAGCTATTATCCCACCCTTAGGAAATCTGAAAGGTTGGTTTTGTTTGTCACAGCCCCAGAAATCAGCCACAGAGAGTAGAGGTTTTTTGGTGACAGCAAAAATAAGTAAGACTCCTGAGAGGAGGCACAATTGAAGTATATTTGTTTTCTTTCCCCCCTTCCTATGAAAGAATACACATGGCAGCCAGATGTGGCTACAGAGATCATCTTCCTATATGTTGCTCTAAATCTGGCAAGAATCAAAACTACAGAAGCACAGTGAAGCAGCTCTAGAGTGGGAGAATGTGGGTGGTGACCGGTTATCCTGCATGTGAGAATGAGCATGGAATCCAATGTCTGCACTGTCAGAGTCAAACAGGAGTTATGCTGTAAACCCAAGTAGCTCCAGAAAGTTAATCTGCATTAAACAGCTGTGTTGCATTAATTACATTCTTTTCAAATCAATCCCTTGGAATGTATGGTTACTGCTCTAATCTTTGTACTCTTATTGATAACTGTACATAATTCTAAAAGTGCCCCAAAATAAAGGAAAATACTCTATTAAAACTGTTACTGAAGTGTAGTTTCATAAACACTGTATATAATTTGACGCCATTCTCTTTGCTCTTCTTTTCCTTTATTAAAGAGTTATTGGATACAAATATAGACCCTTAAAGATTATCAGTGTTTCAATCTGTAATGTGACAATACTTATAAAACAGATGCTGTGGCTCAAAAGTTCGCACGGATGAGGCAACTGTTCAGTGAGAACAGTGAGAGCCCATTTTTAATTAATATAAAAATCTGAAATGTTTGTGTTTTTCAAAAAAGGGCAAGGTAAGAATTTACAACAGGAGCAAACAATTTGACGCAAAGTAGTGGTGTGTGTGTGTGTACTTATAAGATACTGGAGAGGTAGAAGGCAAAATGACAGTAAGCAAACTCCGTTTTCTCTATTTGAAAAAGGAGGCAGGAATCTGAGTGAGACTAAAACTTAATAAGGAAGGAACTGGGGTGCTGAAAGGTTATGGGCCTCTAGTCTAGGATCTGGGTTCAATCATTAGTTCTTTCAAAATCTGCAAGAAAATCTTTTTGGGTTGTCTCCAAGGACTGAATCAGATATTCTTAGATAACAGTAGCTCCATGATGAATGGAACTGAGGGCTCAAGCTGCCAACTAGCATATGAATTTACTCTTTATTTACCTCAGCTATGCAGTAATGAAGTGCTATGATTCTTAACAGGATCCTAAACTGAAGAGATTTGCTACAGAGAAACATGTTCAGAAGGGCATCTTTTACTTTATTAAATACATCCAGCCCAAAAGGCCAAACCAGGTGGGACTGTAGTAAAGTTACAGGGATAGTTTTGGTGGCAGGAGGTAAAATAATGAGCTATGCTTCTGAAAGAGAAGACCACAACATCAGTACTAATCCAGACACTCATGAGAACTAAAAGCATAGGCAACACCTGCCCTGAATACAAAAGCCTTAGTGATAAATAAGGCTATGTTTTAGTCATGGGTATTTTTAGTAAAAGTCATGGACAGGTCATGGGCAGTAAATAAAAATTCACGGCCTGTGACCAGCCCATGACTTGTTACTATATACCCCTGACTAAAACTTGGGTGCTGGGGGGGTGCATGTGTGCACGCGCGCACCTGGGACCCCTGCTGCTGCTGGGAGGGAGGGGGCAGCTGGTAGGCTCCTTACCTGACTTTGTGCGGTTCCCAGAAGCAGCTGGCATGTCCCCCCGGAGATAAGCGCTGCCCAGAACCATCACCCCATCCCATACCCCAACCCTCTGCCTCAGCTCTGAGCCCCCTCCCATACTCAAACTCCTCCTGCTGCTGAGGGGGCGGGAGTGGTGGCCCGAGACTTCCCCAGCCGCATCTGCCACTGCAGGAGTCCTGGAAAGTCATGGAATCCGCAACAGACTCGCAGCCTTAGTGATAAATGATAAGTGCAGGAAATGTAACATTGGTTTTGGAACCTCTGAATACTGTTCACAAAATCTGTAGCAATCAGCACACAAAAAAGTTTTCAATATTAAGAACAAAGAATGCAATTGTATATTGCATTTTAAGGATTTACAGTGTTCAGACTACATAACATATGGAGAGAGTTTGGGTTTGGAGGCACGGACAAGTAGAAATCTGCTGATGAGGGACAAAATTGAAGTAAGGGTAAAGGTGTGAGATCAACAAAAGTAAAACTTTGGTAGTGTTTTCCCCTTACTTGACCCTTATTGTAAAAGCAATGGTATTAACTCCAAAATTACATAACAAAATAAGTGTGATCTGTTTCTTTTGATTTTGTTGCAACTTTACATATCTTGAAGCTTCCAAATTTACATGACATCCACAATCTAACTAGCTTTATAAATCCCATGGAGAAGGCAGAACTTATCAGTCCAGGATATTACCACCACTTCAAAGAGAGCGCACCCTCAAGGTTTTGCACTTAACTGTATTCTTTTCTCCTCTCACCCTGCTACATGCCCAATTCAAATATCAAATCAAACTTTTACATCTCTCCCTTCTTCCCCAATTCTCTTCATAATCACTCTACCCCATGAGGTATTTTCTCATTAAAATTACCAAAGAGTTGATCTGAGGGATGAGAAGAAGAGGTATTATTGGACACTTGCCTGCTCAATCAACCATGCTATGCTATTGTCAACAATGCAGAGAAACTTTAAAAAGAAAATTTAAATCTCTTTCTGTGAGCACTCAAGAGCCTCAAAGGATGTGGAGCAGGATGTTGTGACAACAGGTTGGGCAAGGTGAGAAACTCTGTCATGTGTGTAACGACGTGACTAGTCAAAGTACAGATGCAGTTCTACTTTGGAATTCTCTTCACTCCAAAATTTTATTGTGTTTGAACTTGGTTTTGAAAAGCTGATTAGTGACATGATTCTATTATATGGCAGTCAGTGTAGCAGGGGGCACAAGTTTAGCATTATGCCAGCTAACTCATTCTTTCAGAACCATATTCAAACAATAAAAATTTTAGTGTGGACAAGCCCTTAGTGTGAAATAGTCATACAAATCAGACTGCGACCTGCCCCTGCCAGAGATCAGGGATACCCCTTGCTGAGAAATAGCTGTACAATTGTGAGACAGTCACTGTATAGCATCTCTGCACTCTGATACTATATTGGAATGCTATTCTCAGTCTATCAACGAAATAATTATACCATTCATGACTAACTTGCCTCAAGAATATTTTTTTTAAACAAATACCTGAAATTATTTGACACTAACTCCCTCAGACACATTATGTCTTCACTATTACATAGATGAATATACAAAATTTTAAGATGTGTCTTGAAAATAGCCAACTTATTTGTTATATAAACAGAATAGGAAGAATAAACCGAATTTATATTTTATGCTTCCATAATTTAAAATTAACTAGAATAGCACGTAAAGTGCTACCATAAAGGGAACCAAAGTTTTTAGTTCTTTGTTCCTGCTCCAGTTGGGGTTGAAATACTGCCCTAGCAGCTTCCCTCTCACAAAAGTATGGAGATGGAAAGATTGCTATGTGTTACTAAAAAGCTTTCTACCACTATGAGAGGCTTTGAAAAATACTGAGCAGAGTCTACTGAAGATGGGGAAGAGAATGTGTGATTTTATTCTTAAAGTTATTAAACACAATGATAACTAAATCTACTCTTCCGCAAAAACAAAGCACTAAGCACCATCAGCAAGAGAAACCACAAAAGCAAGTTGTGCCCAGAAATAGAAACCTTGATGTCCAAAAACTCTCAAATGATGAATATGCTTTAAAGAATCACAATGAACATTAAACTGCTTGTTTACACACAGCAGTTGTATAGGTTTAGCAAACATGTTGACTAAATAATTTTAGTGCTTTATTGTGTTTAGATGAGGCGTTCACAACTTGAGGTAACTGACTGAAATTAAAGTAGAAAATATAGAATGGTGAGATCAAATGTTGATACAAACTTAACAAGCACTTACTTAGTTAGCTGCCCTTTGTTTTTGTTGTTGTCAACTCCATTGTACGTAACAGCTGCCAGTTTTCTGCTCCTGTAGTTCTCATAGTGTACATTGTTAGTGACATCCTTCAGGTCCTGCATGTGAGTTCTGTCAATAGAAGTACAGGCTATCAGCAGAATTCATTCTTCATGAATATCAAACATGATCTGAAAATCAGATTAGATCACCTTCACTTTGCAGATTTAATAATCCAATCAAATTTATTCTGGCCTATTGAAACAATGAATTGGAGAACTATTTTTTTTTTAAAAATATTCTTGTTCATGGGAGCAATAATATAAATGCCTTCATTTCAAACTTAATGAATGATGGTAGGATCACAGGAAGGACAGCATATTTTGCACAAAACAGCATTTCAAAATTGAGAGCTTACTCACCTTGTAAAATAACTAGAGTTCTTCGAAATGTATCACCTGATGGGTGCTCCAGTTCTGGTGTGCCTGTGCCTTTAAATATAGATTTTTGATAGAGATTTTGGGCCAGCAGCAGCAGTTTGGGTGTGTGGTAGGGTGCTCAGGGCTAGAGAATTGGGGGTGCTTACCTTGGGGTGGGGAGCTCCCACTAGCATGGTCCTACAGCTCCTAGGCGGTGGAGGGGTCGGGGAGGCTCCACACTGTGAGCTGCCCACAGGCTCCGCCCCTGCAGCTCCCATTGGCTGCAGTTCTGTGGGGAGCATGAGGATGTGTGGGGCACATGTGCAGGCTGGACACTTCTACCAAAAATCTCCAGTCAAAGGCACTGCCACACCTGAAGTGGAGCACCCACAGGAACACTACTCCAAGAACTGCAGCATTCCAAACATTAATATTACAAGTTTTACAAATATAATATATTGTATAGGCGAACTTATAAATGAGGAGGACCAATATAAAATATAGCTCTATAGTCTTGTAATAATGCTACATTAGACCCATCTAAACATTGGTCAGGCAATAAATTAGAGTTCCAAGCACAAACTTGACTTGAGCTTCCACATTTCAAGCTTAGAAGTAGTACTCGTTGTGTGTCCAAGGTAAAGATCAATACCAACTATCCACAATATCCATTCAGCAGCTCAAAGAAAATCCTCTGGAGTGAAGCTAAGCTGCCAAACAGCAATTGTTATAAGAGATTGGGAAATAAATCTAAAATTGCCCATAATAAAAAAAGACAGAGACTCAATCACCTTTTAACACAGGGAATACATCAAATCCTACTTTGGAAAACACCCATCCTGGAACTAGGAAACTAAATGCCTAGACAGCATTACATCAGTACAAAACAGGACTTCAACTGTCTGTTGGTTTATCAATTTTCAGGAAAAAATAACCACACACAGAGTGGGCAGGCAAGACATCAACATTACCACTTGCTCAGGATTTGTTTAAACAAAATTATGCCCAAGAGCATGTCTACATATGTTACATACAATAAAAAAAAAACAAACACAAAAAAACCCCACAGGAATTAGAAAAAACTACCTAGTCCAGCCCTCTCCATTACAAGATCTTTGTGTTAAATGTAGCTAATACTTTGCAGAGCCTATTTTTGAGTCAATCCCTTTATATATCTTCCATTATTTCCCCTGAAAATTAATTTTATAATCAGTCTTTGGTTTGTCAAGTCTAAATTTTCCTTTGCTCAACTTCATGCTAATTAAACTTTGTTCTTCTAAGACAGCATGGTTCAATTTGTATTGTACTGGGTTTTGTTGGGTTAGAAGAAATTTGGGAGTGGCCTGTTTTTTAATTATTCCTTATAATATTGCATGACTAAGTTTTTACTTTGGAACAAAAGTTCTAATGTTAAAAAACAGTTTATTCCACAAGTACTCTCTGTAGTAAGACAGTAAAGAAGTATTAAGCAATTATCAAACTCTTGTTCAAGCCTAACTTACTACGGTTCAAAGTCTGCCCTCACACACATCCACAATTTCTAGTAACTTCAACAAGAGTTGCATATTTTGAGTCACAGGTGACAGAACTTAGGCCTTGTACTTTAATTGGAAAAAACAACTGAAAAGCAATAGAAAAGCTTGCTTTTAATCCAAATTTCCCTTACTGCCATTCTTTCCCCATAGGCTTGTTACATTTTAGCAAACTTTTTAAAAGCTGAAAGGTATTATGTACTAAGAGGACTTCTATTTTGTCCCTCTACATTTCTATTTTTATTTCCTGCATATTTCACTCTCATTGATGTTAGGATAGAAACAAGGTGATTGGTCCAGCAAATTCTAAACCACACTATTTAATGTCAGGAGCACTAGCTGCTCAATCTTGACCTATTCAAATAATCTTATAAATATTTAAGGGACAAAGACAAAACTTCCATTGCCAATTAGAGAGGAAAAAATATATTCTGGAGGTCAGATAGTTGCATTTCATTGATTGTGATTGATGAACAAGTTATGACATGTTATGAGACTAGTATTCTTGTATGATGAAATAAGAGGTCTTGGAATTAAAGTAAATATTCTGCACTTTTACTTGAAGTAGAAAGCAGATCAATATTCAACATTTGCACAGGAGTGAAAGATGTCCTTAAAAAAGAATATACAATATAAGGAGGTAGAGAACATAAGTTTCCTTCTCTTATATTCAACTGAAATCCTTTCACAATAGGTGTGCAATGTTCCACTAAAACTACTTACCTTATCAACATGTTCCTTAGAATTGTGAAGTCACAGTGTTCACCATTTTCAACTGTGGGGAAGAAAGTAAAATGTACGTTAAGATAGTGTAACCAAAACTCGTGCCATACATAAGGTAGAGAGAGATATTGAGATTGAATATATTTGAGTATTTATGTTTTCCTATGTATAAACCTCCTGTTTCTCTACATGTGCCCCCATATTTTTTCCCCAGAACGAATTTTATACTTTTCATTCCAGATTACATAAAAAAGCTTAACAGACATATATGCAAAACATATCACTCAACCTATCACTGAAATGCAGTAGCTGTTGGACAGTACATAACATTTCACAAGCTCAGGGCAGAAAGTGAAGAACAATTTCCAAATGAAACAGGTGAAGTTAAAGTGACACCAAATTTAAAAAAAAAGTGTATTAATTTTTTCATCTATATTGTTACAAATAGCATCTAAGATTACTATAACTGAAAGATGAGAAAGTTCTAAATTTTAGTGTACAGTCAATGAAAATAACTAAATAATGGCTAAATAATTTAATGTACAGCTTCCTCTACATGGCAAAGTCTCCCAACTTGTGCAAGTCTCAGTGCAACAGAGAAAAACATTTAAGATATATCATAAGAAAATATGATTGTAAAATAAATTGGTAGGGGAATTCAGGGACAAATATAGTACTTTAAATTGCACTTTAAAAAACTGATTAGATTTCAAGTTGACAGTGCCTCTATGCAACTAGAAAGTAGTAATCCCAACTGCATTTAATCATGATTCTGGAACAGACATCCATATATATGTTTACAAAGAGCCACTGAACTCTATACTATGCATCTGAGACAAATTCCATATAGGATATGTTATAAATTTTGGATTGCCATGTTACCACATAAAAATACAAAATCAATTTTACAAGTGAAGTGACATCAAATTTGGTACCAGGTAAATTCTGCCAATTTAACAGACACAGTAGTTAATTTTTGGAAGTTAAAATGCCTGAACTTCATAATACTGGAAGCAGACACAAATGAACAGTGTTATTCATCACACTTAAAATATTTACATGAGTCAAGGTATTCAAACAATCCCGAAACTTTAAGACTATATGTTGACTTCGCCAGAGAGCAAGGGTACGGCAATCAGCACATAACTGACTAAACTCATTTTCCTAGTCCCCAGTGTCCTGATTTGCCAACTTCTTCCCCAAATAAGGCTCCAACACCCCAAGCCAGGTGCCATCACACCCACCAAGTGAGCTCTCCTGAGAACAAAGTCTACCAGGATCAGGAAAATCCTGTTTTTAAAATGTTGGGTGTATTATGTATATTTACTTCAGAAAGACCAAATCAATTTTTAATTACACCCAATTAATCAAAAGTTCTTAAATTAAAAAGGAACTATGCAATTGGACAAAGAATCCTACAGTAAAAGAAAAATGTAGTACAATATATTGACAGCAAATTCCCTTTCAAAAACTTGCCAGTTTACTAAAATCCCAAATATATCACTGCACTCCTGATTTCCAATGAGAAATTAAATCAAAGTACTCAAATACCCACTGAATTTCATGCTAAAATTGATGATTCTATTTTAACTGCTAATTTATACAGAGAGTTTGAAAATTAGGAGCCTGTTAACTATTTATGGACATTTATACAGATGAACACTAACCCAGAAGATGTAGGCCATTACATCACTGCTCAAGTGTATGAGATTGATAAGTGACTAAAATGAAAATTACATGTAGTTCTTTGCTTGTGAATCTGAAGTGTGGCTTTATTTACAGAATCCAATTTCTGGTGAGTTTGTGTTTATAGATGGGATGGCAATGTAAACCATAGGAGAATTCCAACAGGACTGGAATTCCAGCAGATCTACATAATGACCCGAGTGTCTGCTGTTAATGGTCCCAGAATCATTAGCAAACACTGAATCAGATCAGAGTTGTTATTGATGCTTACTCCCTCCTCCCCCAACCACCACTTGGATCTGCACATTTAATGGATTCAGGTTAATTCTACACTTGCACTGTGGTCAGACTAACTGAGCAGACAATATTATCAAAAACCACAACAAACATAACTTTACTGAGAGCAGTTCACAGCAAAAGAATATTCTGCAAAATTGCACCCCACTGATGGTCTTTGTAAGACATCAAGTTCCTCGTTTCACCTTTATTTAGTATGTATTTAAATACACAGTGGCTGAGCAAATCGAGGCCATGCACTTGACCCAATGTATTTGCTTATAGATCAAAGAACTGTGAAAGACACTGTAAATGATTTCTCCACCAGACTGAAAGATAAGTAGTAATAATAGTAGGAGAAATGGGGGAAGAATGGGAGACAATGGTATAAGGAAGGGGACATGGGACCTGGCATATGGGGAGACAAAGACTCTGGCATATAGGAAAGGGGATCAGAGTCCTGGCATTGGGAGGATGCGAACAGGGAGCTTGTGGAGGGGAACTGAGGAATGCAAGGAGCCTCTGGTGTGTGCTATCTGAGCTCAGCCTAGAAAAGCAACAAGGCTTGTGACCCTCTAATACAATTTCATGCAACAGCAATACTCTGCAGTTATTTTACTCTAAATAATTTTAATTTCTGCTTTGACATTCCGTTTATATAACATGTGAAATCATGCTCCCAGTAAAATATGATTTCTCTGATCATTCTATCAATAGATGGTATATTCTCTGAGATAGATCAAGGAAACAAGTCTCAAATGAGAGTTATAAGTTTGTTTTTAAAATAAAAACAGTAGCACCAAACCAAGAGCCTGCCCCTCCCCCCTCCCAATGTTCTACTGCAGCTGGTTTATACTCTACACCAAAACCCATTTCCTGTCAGACATGCACTTCAAAGAACTACAGCACTTCCTTTAACATATTTGTACATATTTTGTTTTATATGTTTTGTTTAGCGCTGCATTAACTTGGTTCACAGTTAAGCTGCTTTAAAAAAATTTGCTTCGTAAAGTTTATGAATATGACAATTATTGTGGTAAACACAATGTAAAACAATCTATGGTGGTCACTCCAACATATGTTGCAGTTGGGTATGTATGCAGTTGCATACATATGCAAACCAAAGATACAATAAAACTTCACTTCACAAACGCAGCTGTTGAAGCCTCTGTGTTTGGGTTTTCATGTACCACATTTATCATGCATGCAAAGAGGTAATGAATGGTATGTAGTAGGCAAATAATATTAAATCATAATCGTTATCTCATAAAAACCGCTATCTTCAAATCTATACTAAAGCAGCAAACTATACCTATTTCCACTTACAACGGGTACAAAAAGCAAATATCAAATTTTAATTAGACTTTACATAGCGGAGAATGGCATTTGGGTTGTTAAATGAAAATCATCTTTGAACTCAATGCAAGACAAAAACTTTCAGCATGCTCAACTCTAAGGTCAACTGCTTTAGGAAAAACAACAATTTATTATAGTCCAGTGAAAATAAGATGATCTGCCAGGAATTTTAAATTGTATTTATTCTAGCCTAGATCAAACAAACATCCCTAATGTGAAAGTCCCTGGAAACAAGAGACTAGGAAATTGATAGTTTATGTAATAAACCATATGGACATTTCTGCTAAACTGAAGTGGAAATATTATGAGCATTAGTAAACAGCTGAACATCAAGCATAATCTTATTTATGTAAGTATAATCTTGTTTATGTAAATATGAACTGAAATTAAAGTAAGATATTGCAGTTTAATTACAGTTCACTGGAAGATACCTCCATGGGTCTTGAACAGATGATTCACAAGCAAAAAAAACTTAAGTACATCTTTTATAAAACATTTAACTTTGGCAAGACTGCATTTGTTCTGAGGCTGGAAAAGGATGATTTACACAAATTGTAGCATCGCTGAACAAAATCTGCAGGTTTTATTAAGTTTTCAGTTGCAAATACTTTAATGTAAGTTAAAATGTTTGAAGTAAAGACTGCAGATTTATTTATAACCCAAGTATGCACTTACATTACAATAGAAAAGCTACAAACACTGAAGAAAAGTTTACCTTCTGCAACACCCCAAGGATATTGCCTTCCTCTGACTCTCTTGCCATTGACTTCAATGATCGTATTACTACCTACCACAGCAAGAGGTAAACGGTCCTAAAAGATACAAAACAGTATGATTTTTCAATACCAAAGTGTGTCTTCTGCTAAAGATATTGAAATAAAGCATAAGTATAAACTTAATACAAAACAAAGTGGGGTTTTATTATTCTGTAATCCAGCTCACCAAAAGTTCAGGGAAGCTTGTACTATTATTGATATGTACCAGTTACAGGAGATTTATCCAGCTTTTAAATTCCCTGTATTCTAATTGGTCTGTAAGTCTGATTTAAAAATAACCACACAGTGATTTTAGACCATAGAGCATGCAAACCATGTACTGATTAACAAGGATTGTCAGCCAGTCTGAGTGCAGGGTTTTGATCACTGGTTATTTCTCAACCTTTACAGTGACTATGCAATTCACTATTCTTAATGGCTACTGTAATGTTTGCTTTGACTGAATCTTGTACTCATAACTTTTGAGTTTATTGCCATCAAAAATGGCTGCCTTGGCTGATGCAGAACTCAAATTTACACACAAGAAAAGCTGTCAATTAGTTGAAAGCAACATCTTACAAAGTTATCCCCATCTCTCCCCCCATCTCTATTCTGCTTTTCACTCTACATCAGAGGTGGGCAAACTACAGCCCATGGGCCACATCCAGCCTGCGGGACTTCCAGCCTGGCCCCTGAGCTCCCAACCGGGGAGGCTAGCCCCAGCCCCTCCCCGCTGTTCCCCTCCCCTGCAGCCTCACCTTGCCATGCTGCCAGCGCTCTGGCCCGCCGCTCCTGCTGGGCAGTGTGGCGGCAAGCTCCTGCTGCTCTGAGTGGTATGGTCAAGGGGCAGGGGGCAGTTGGATAGGCATGGGAGTCCCGGGGGGGGAATGGGCGTGCAGTCAGGGGACAGGGAATGGAGGGATTGGATAGTCATGGGAGTCCTGGAAGTGTCTGGGGACAAGGGGTGGATAGGGGTTGGAGCAGTCAGGGGACAGGGAGCAGGGGAGGTTGGATAGGAGGCAGGGTCCCAGGGGGCAGTTGGAGCGGGGGGTCCCAGGAGAGGGCCATCAGGGGACAAGGAGCTGCTGGTGGGGGGTGTTGGATGGGTCGCGGGTTCTGAGGGGGGCAATCAGGGGGCGGGAAGTGAGAGGGGATGGATAGGGGGCAGGGGCCAGGCTGTTTGGGGAGGCATAGCCTTCCCTTTCCTGCCCTCCATACAGTTTTGGAATCCCAATGTGGCCTACCCCGGCTCTACAGGCTAGCAAGGTTCATCACCAGATCAACTCCTATATCTGTTTGTGTTTATCCTGGGACAATTCTAGGTCTTCACCATTCCAATTCTTTTCAATACACAATGCAAACAAAAATATTACATCTTTTCTAGGAAGAACCACCTTGTTAAACCGTTGGGAATAAAAAAATACAGCTGGGAAAAGTGACTGAGGGAAACAAAATATGATGGAATGAAGTATGAGAGAAGGACCAAGGGTTTTCAATTGTTTAAAAGTTTGAGCTTTTCACAGTTTGAGGGCCCTTTTCGGTTTTCTACTGCTTTTCTCCTCAATTGCAGTTTTAGCATACCAATTACTAGAGGGTGCTTCTATTTAACTCTGTAGGGTGAATTGCAGGGTATCAATGAACGGATGAGATGATGGTGTTCAGAGGAGGGATTTAGATTTATCAGGAACTGGGGAACCTTTTGGGAAAGGAGGAGCCTACATAGGAAAGATGGGCTACACCCAAACCACCACAGAACCAGACTTTTTAAAGCATATAAAATTTAAAAAGTCACAGAGGAGTTTTTAAACTAAGGGTCGGAGGAATGATCACAGGCGCAGAGGAGCACATGGTTCAGACAGACATCCTGTAGTGGAGGATTTATTAAAGGGGATACTCTATATTCTAATAAAGAGGAGAGGATATAACTTGGTAAATACAAGTAGGAACTGAAGAGAAGCAGTCAAACAAAGAAGTCCCATTCCATCACATCACATGAAGGCAGACAACTAAATACTGACAAATTTATAAGTGCTATGGTTGAAGTCTAAATACTAAGATGGGTGAACTTGAATGCCTGGTATTAAATGAGAATATTGATATAACAGGAAACAATGATGATGCAACGATGATAACCCATGGGACACAGTAATAACAGGCTACAAAATATATAGGAATGGCAGAGTAGGTCGGGGAGTGGCAGTATACATGAAAGTCAGCAGAATAAATATCTTAAATGAATCAAACAGTATCACAGAATTTCTATGGATAGAAATTCCACGATTGAATAATAAGAGTATAGCAGTAGGAGTATGCAATCAGTCAGTCACTATACTGGTGACTGTGAAATGCTCAGGGAAATTAGAGAGGCTACAAAAACAGAAAACCTAATAATAATGGTGACTTTCAGCTATCCCCATGTTGTCTGAGAACACGTTGGCTCAGGATCGGATGCAGAGATAAAATTCTTAGACACCATTAATGACTGCTTCTTGGAGCAGTTAGTCCTGGAGCCCTCAAAAAGGGCAAGATCTTCCCTCACCCCGAAGATGAAATTATCTAGTGGTGAACAATATGTTGCAAAATGCAAAAATTATCTACCTTTATCTTTTTAACCAGCTTATTCTCTTCTTCATCATCTGTTTCTGGAAATTCGTATATTTTAATTTTGTGCTCTTGGATTTCTTTCATAATCTAAAAGAGAAAACATTAAGTTACTAACAGTCAAACAATCAGTAAAATTATTACTGAAGCACGCATTATTTACTTGCTGTTAGCTGGTCATTCTACTCCCTCCATTTGGCACTGGGGAATTCTCTTTTTTAAACTGACTTCTGCAATGAAGTTAATGCCTCAGATGGCTGCTAGTGTATGTGAAAGATAGGGGTAGTATGCTCAACAAAACTCCCAATAATCTAATTTTTGGAAACTTGTCTGAAATTTAACCTTGGAATTTTCCATTTATTGCACAATCTAAATAAACTGCTCTTTCAATAAAACTTTCTTCACAAAAGTTTGAATGATTTTCAAGCATAGTTAAATAATACAAGTTCCTTCTGTAGTTACTGTTGTCACTCCTACTTCTGTTCACCTCCAGCTCAGCTGAATTGGCACTGCTTGAAGCAGTGTCATCTGCCTGTCCCTCTCAGCAGAATTTGAGGCAGGTGGACTGACTCCAGTAGCAAGCACAGAACAAAAATGAAAATGTTAGTGAAAATTTAAGAGCAGCTGAGTGTCTTAAAAAATTGAGACTCTCACTCTCCTAATTTCTAAATTACCTATTTGCAAGTTATTTTTAATAAATCCGATTTCAGTTGTCCAGAATTTTGAAATATGAAAGGGCTATATCATTTAAAGACAGACATTGCTGAGGCTAGAAGATGTAGTGTTTAATATATCATTTTGCAGCTTTAAAGAGGTTTCTAGTATACAACTCTAGTGCAAGGTTTTATTTTCAAGAGAAACTGAAGAATGGCAACAAAAATATACAACATATTAAACAAGTTGCATATTTATCCTTGTACACGAAGTTCTACATCACAGAAATATCACAAAATGGAATTCATGTCTGCTCTCCCATCGAGACCAGGAGTAGCATTCCCTTTATAGTCCCAAACCCAATTTTTTCACCATGCTGTCTACCTAACATATTATAATTGTCTTTTCAGAAGCTGGATCCTCTAGAAACTTGCACTAGAAACAGTACAAAAAAAAAAACAAAAAAACTTGCTTCTTCACTTTCCCATCCTGTCTCCCCACACTCCCCAAAAAAGAACAAATTATGCCACTGTGATTATTCACTCTGTAGCCAGAGATGAATCTTAAGCTCACTCTACAAATCTAATACATTTAGAACAATTTTGCAGCCACACCTATATTACAATATCACTACCTTTAAAATTTAAATACTGGAGTTCTGATAAGCTTAAAACTGTCACATATAATGTCCTTTACCTAGCTACTTGCTCTTCTTTAGTCTTGATGGTTTCATGCACTTAATTTGTTACCATTTCCATACAACTAATGAGACTGGTAAAACAGGCATTATTTCACACTTCGTTTTATAACTATCTCAACTTTGAAAGCTCCCTTTCACTGTTAAAGGACACAAATTCATGAACATATTTCACTCAAAGAATCCCATAGCACTTTTAATATTTCTCCCCCAAGGATAAGATTGTTCCACTAATATATTCAAAACTAGTGGTATATGTTGCTCAGTTTTGCAGCTTTGAGGTACTGCTTCGGGGTTGAATCTTAACTGTATGAAAAATTAAAACTAATTAGCAGCATGGAAACCAAAGCGCTAAATCAGGCTATGTTGTAAATATATATTAGTCTTTCAACTCACCTGTTTTTTAAATTGTTGGCATTCCTCAGGTGTAAGTGTGTCTGCTTTGGCAATAAGTGGAATGATATTGACTTTTTCATGCAGGCGCTTCATAAACTCAATATCTAAAGGCTTAAGTCTGAAAAACAACATTAAAGTCTTGTAATTTAATTCTTTAAGCACTGAACATTAGATCCCCTAAAAAAAAATGCCGTTTTCCACAGCATTTATCAAACTTAAGACTGTAAGAACAGCCATACTGGGTCAGACAAAAGGTCCATCTAGCCCAGTATCCTGTCTTCTGACAGTGGCCAATGCCAGGTGCCCCACAGGGAATGAACAGAACAGATAATCACCAAGTGATCCATCCCCCGTTGCCCATTCTTTTGAAAACTCCTCTCTGAGGAAAATGCAACCAATTTTATCCACTTCAACTCTCATGTAGCGTTTAAGGCTAAACTCTCTCAATGTACAGCTCATATGTGCCCGACAGGCAGTCCTGCCTGCGCTTTGGAAACGCTGACTTACTAGAAGTAAAATAGATGAGTGTACTTGTTACTGCATAAGTCTCTTTAACAGTAGTAATAGGATATTGTTCACTTTAATGATATGATGCTTGAAAGAAAGTTCTGGAGACAAGAAGGTGGAATATCACTGCACATTTATATAATGTGGGCTATAGGTTTCTTGATAATGCTACAGGAGTGTGATTAACTGGAGCATGAACTCCAGGTCTGTCAATTTTATTCTTTACAAAATAATTTTCAAGTTATTTCTTCTGACAGATTGAGAAGCCACAGCACTGACTAAAATAAAAAGCAAGCTTCCTTACATAGCACTACCAAAAACCTTCAGACGTGACATTCAGAAATACCCTTGTTTATTCCAAGCCTGGGCCCCTCAAACAGGGAGACCACCAACTATGGTTCTGTAATATGGACAAGTATCCACCAGGATGATATCAAACTCATTTTCATTTGTTTCTCCATGCCTGATGGTAAGACCATCATCGAGACTACAATCATGGGAAGAGATGATCTTGTTAGTGATGGACATGGGACACTTCAGACATGATTCACAACTTTGTCTAGCATTTCTGTCTGTTCGGGATAAAGTAGTTCTATTGTAGGAAAGCTGTAAATTTTTCCCCAGAGCACTAAAAATTGGCAGTCTCCCTACACTTTATTCTCATGCATTTTTTCCTAATTTTATCATGGCAGGAATTTATTAATGCCACCCACTATTCTTTAAACCAAAAGACCTAAATAATCTAAATAAATACTCAAACTTCTTAAACGTTGCCTACCATAAGGATGCACAATTAGATAATTTGTTGTATAGTGCTAAACCTTCCATCAATCCTGTGAAACAACCAGACGTTCCCAATACAGTTTGTTGTAAAAGCACTTAAGTAGTGTTCTGAACCACCATAATGTGAGAAAAATTCAGATGCAGCTGACCCGTGAAGTAGCTAACCTTGTTAAATACACTTTTCCAACTTCCTAAACCCTGAGATTATGACTCTCCATGCAGTAAATCAGCCTTTGTGCTTGCCACATCTCAAAAAAGATATATTGGAATTGGAAAGGTTCAAAAAAATAAAAAATAATTAGGGATTTGGAACAGCTTCCATATTAGGAGAGATTAATAAGATTAGGACTTTTCAGCTTGGAAAAGAGATGACTAAGAGGGGATATGACAGCGGTCTATAAAATCATGACTGGTGTGGAGGAAGTAAATAAGGAAGTGTTATTTATTCCTTCTCATAACACAAGAACTAGGGGTCACCAAATGAAATTAATAGGCAGCAAGTTTAAAACAAAGGGAAGTATTTCTTCACACAACACACAGTCAAAAAAGAACTAGATAAATTCATGGAGGATAGCTCCGACAATGGCTATTAGCCAGGATGAGCAGGGATGGTGTCCCTAGCCTCCGATTGCCAAAAGCTCAGAATGGGCAACGGGATGGATCACTTGACGATTACCTGTTCTTTTCATTCCCTCTGGTGTTGGTCACTGTCAGAAGACAGGATACTGGGCTAGATGGACCTTTGGTCTGACCCAGTATGGCCATTCTTATGTTATGTTTGATATGACCTATCAAGAACATGATCTGAAAAGAAAGCCAATTTCCTATCTCTATACAAATAAACTTCATGGTGCAGCAGTTTCCCTGCATTCTGTCCTCCATTCAGAACTTATCAAGGCCACCCCTATAGTCTAAGGCAGTGGTTCCCAAAATTTTCAAGGTCACGCCTCCTCTTACCCTTGTCCGATCCTCCCCCACCGAAGCTGGAGTCAGGAGCAGGGTGGACGGCTCCTGGGGGATGGGTAGGAGAACATGGACAAGGTTAAAGAGGGGCGAGGCTGGGGCCACAGCTGTGGCCAGGGGCTGGGACCAGGGCCTCAACCAGGCCGCAATCAGGGGCCGAGGCTGGTTATGGAGCCATGGTCAGGGGCCAAGGCTTGGGCCAGTTGCAGAGCTGGGGCCATGGCCAGAGCAGAGCGGGGCTGGGTTGTGCTCCCTCCCTGTCCCCCATGGGGGCTAGTTCAGCCCCCCCCCAATGTTCCTCCACACTCCCCATAGTTTGGGAACCTCTGGTGTAAGGGCTAAGTTGATAAGAAAGCAACAGAAGTGAATCTATCTCCCCTTCAAGGGATACCTAGCAGTGCCGTCAACCCCCTTTAGCTTAGAGAATAGCAGCTCAAATTCAGAGTCTGTTCTCTTGCCTGCCAATAACAACACTAGGCCACTTGAATGGCTCTCTCCTCTTATTTATTTGGAACAGAGCACAAATTGCAAGATTTAATTAAAATGTACTCTACAGTTACAACTGTTTCCCAGTTTAAACTGAAACTGACCTACATTTAATTCAATATTCTGAAAAGAGCGAAGAACTTTGAGTGTCAAATGTCAACAGTACAGTGGCACATTCTTCACCTAGATGATTGTTCGATAAAGTAGAATACCCATTTGGGTATCAATAGGGAATAAAGTTTGTTACTTTCATTTATTTCTTTGACTCTTAGATATTATTGCTTTGATATTTTAATATTTTAAATGTAAGATGTATTAGACAAATATAGAGTTGAGGCATTATGACAAAACAGCTAGACCTCCAAGACTAATACTCCAGGAATGCATCTTGGAAACATGCTACTCTGATATAACATGTAACTTTTTATTGAAGTCATATCTGTACATTATAAAAAAAAGTTTATACTAGGATTAGATCAGGCCACTGTCAACAGATTTGACTGTTTATATTTATACAAGCTTCTTATTTAAATTTCTCCCCCACACTTGAATTTAGTACAAATTGTCAGAATTGGAGGTTTTTCACCTTCCTCTGTAGCATGGGTCACTGGTCACTTGCTGGAGGATTCTCTGCTCCTTGAAGTCTTTAAACCATGATTTGAGGACTTCAATAGCTCAGACATGGGTGAGAAGTTTATCGCAGGAATGGGTGGGTAAGATTCTGTGGCCTGCGTTATGCAGGAGGTAAGACTAGATGATCTTAATGGTCCCTTCTAACCTTAATATCTAAGAATGGATACTACATTTGCAGGGGCAACACAAGCTTCCACATTCCACCAAAATAACCCAATCCTGGTCTAAAGGACAAACCCCTATGGCTGAGAATTCTGTTCAGCTTCCATGCTGATTAAGTTATCTGAAGGGCCAAGACAGTTAACAAGACTGGCAATTGCATGAAGAGGTCCACCATGAGTGGATTTATTCAGTTTATTTCACTTAAGCAGCTGGGAAACTGGATTCAAATCAGCAAAAGGTGGTGTACACTTCAACTCATCTTGTACTTTTAAAATCTATGAGAAATAGAGATTGTTTGTTCCAATAGACAAATACTGGAATCTTATTTATTCAGTGCTATCAAACCCAGACAGGCTGGCAAAGGCTAAAATTTTCTAAAATACTATATGCACCTGAATTTCTTTAAATAATATTTATAAGGATTCAAAGCTGTAATCCAATGAACTCTTGTGGAAAGATACTTAATTCCACATATACAGTAGCTAGTGGTAAGTGTTAACTTTTCAACTATAGTTAAAACTCAAAACTTCCATTATGCATCAAAAACAACATTATTAAATTTGTTAAGAAAATCTATTTGGCCATGTGATCCCATTTTAGCATGTCCAGGCCAAAAACTTCAAAAATTAACACAAATCGGAGGGGGGGGGGGAATACTGAAGCAGAGAAGTATTTCATAATGTCATCTGCTGTTGTAAATAGAAGTACTGGAACTAACAGCCTCATAAATAAAAAGGAAGGGGATAACGCCAGGGAGTTTTCCATGAGAGATCCAATCCTGGAACTCAATTCCAATTCTGGGTGACTACACCCTAGTTTGTTAATCTACTGGGCATGCTATCAGGTTCACTTAATTTCTCAAGCTATTGCTGCGGGTGTGCGCGGTCTTCAGTGGAAAGGAGTTTGGTGTCCTTATGTTTATTTTTCAGTGGTTGGGGCAGTCTTCCTGGATTTAATGTGATTATTTTTCCATGAACATACAAGTGCTAATACTTCAGTTCAATTTTATTTTATGAAAATACTTAAGAATTTTAAAAACAAGAGAGCAAAGAAAGGACACCTGCTGTACACATATTTTTGCTCATTGTAAATGGAGTTTATTTTATTCAGAATAGAGAGAAAGATGCGTTTCACTTGACAATGACAATTATATAGGCAGTGAGCCCTGGAGACAGGATCAGACAACGTAACACCATAAAAAACAGGTAGGAAGTGAGTAATATTCTTTACAGGAAGTGAGTAATATTCTTTACAGATAAGGCAACATCCTTAAAAGAAAAAAAAAAAAGAAAAAATGGTAACTAGGCCTCGGTCACTTTATATTCCCTGAGTACACTTAAGTCTTCTTGATTCAATGGTATTTTGGGGCAGTGTCACATTCTGGGGTACAATCCAGACCAGCAAAGGGCTGTGTCGTAACTCTACCTGTAACCATGGGTGCCTCACAATGCTTTGCTATTGGATCTTCCAATCTAAGGTACTCACAACTAGCCTGCCAGTATGCACGTCACACCCCGAGTATCTGTGTGCTAGACAGCACCGGTTCAGCACCTCTGACTTCAGCAGCCTATCTACAGCCCCACCTTGGCTTCCACCAGCCTTGGTTACTACTTTGCAGGGTGACCCTTTCCATTTCTAGTTTTTAAGGTACAAATTTAACAAGCAGAGAAAGTCACTCACAAATTAATCAAAGTTGTACAGCAATTTATTGTGGTATTACAACTCCAATATCAGATCAACATGGCCCAAGATCAAGTACTTCAAAAGTGCAATTTTCTGTCTCCCACACTAGAGAGAAGTCTGACCAAGTTAAAAGTGAGATGGAGTGGATGAAAGTTTGCATAATAGTGAAATCTGTGAATTAAAGTAGAATTTCAGTATCAGGAGTTTTCAATTCACTGAACAAAAGCCATGCTAAGTTCCAATATGAATTTATGACAAATATGAGCTACTTAAATATATAGGTACATTTTCCCTCCCTTTTGGCACCTTAGAGACTAACAAATTTATTTGAGCATAAGGTTTCGTGAGCTACAGCTCACTTCATCGGATGCATTCAGTGGAAAATACAGTGGGGATATTTATATACACAGAGAACATGAAACAATGGGCTTCATCATACACACTGTAAGGAGAGTGATCACTTATGATGAGCTATTACTAGCAGGATCACTCTCCTTACAGTGTGTATGATAACACCTATTGTTTCATGTTCTCTTTGGGTATATAAATCATCCCACTGTATTTTCCACTGAATGCATCTGATGAAGTGAGCTGTAGCTCACGAAACCTTATGCTCAAACAAATACGTTAGTCTCTAAGGTGCCACAAGTACTCCTTTTCTTTTTGCAAATACTGACAAACGGCTGCTACTCTGAAACCTCCCTTTTGAGTTATCATTTGAGTTCAAAGAAAGTTGAAAATTTGTTGGCTGAGTTCCAGGAGCATCTTCTACAGTTCAGATTTTTAATAAATTGTGTGATAATTAATACAGAAGTGGCATTAGGGGAATGAAAGACATACGAATGTTCACAAATGGGATAAACTGACAATTTTTTTCTTGGTAACTAATCCTATTTCTTGGTATTCTGATTTATTAGAAGTCTGGTTTGTTAGTGTTTGAGAAGCCAAATTAAATTATCCCATGAAATTAACCATAGCCTGCAGTCTATATGTTGAATAATCCTGACCTGGAATTTTGCATATTTTAGGAATGCAAAAGTTTGAAGGTGCATTTGAGATAGAAGTTAGGGGGGAAAAGGCACATTAAAGTATTAAGATACTAACCCATGTCCTGAAGGAGCAATGAAGTATAAACAACACTGCACCCTATTATCTGGCATCTGACGTCGATTCACACGGGATTCTGCATTCAGGTAGTCTTCAAACTTACTGTCAATGTAGTCAATAACAGGCTGCCAACTACAGAATGTACATAAATAAACTGTAAGACCAGTTATATCACATATGCATTAAACATCAATTTCTGAGATACACATACTGTTTATCTGTTTTCAGCAGTCAGTGTATGTACAGTATTGCCAGAGTATCTAGTTTAAAAATACTGAGATATTTAAATGTAGGAGAAAAAATGGACAAATTATAGTCTAAACCACTTTAAAATAACAAAACTTTACTTTTAACTTGAAATGTTAACCAATACATTCCTAAATCCTAGAAAGTTAGATTAAGAGCTGCTCTTATAGTCAACAGAATTTCGAACTGTAATTATGTGCATTGCAAATAAATATAAATTGTTATTTCAATATAAACTCAAATATGCTAAGTAGCGCTCAAAGTAAAAGGGAAAGAATAAAGGATTAAATGTTAAAAAAAGACAAACAACACCATAGCTTTAAGACAACAGTCCACATGCCCGCTGAAAAGCCCTTTAAACACAACTATCCACTGTAATGGTATTAAACTGAACACTTACGAACAGTAACTAATGGAATACTCTTTGCAGGATATCAAAGGATTCTAATCCTGTGATATCATAGAAATTATTAGTTTCAGCTTCTTGGGAGCAATGATAATGCACAAAAGGCTGAAGATTCTGTTCACATTCGAGCTAGTTAGAGAGAAACTGAAAGCATTTTAACCAAATTAAAATAGCAATAGGCAAACCAGCTTTTAAAATAAAATTTCTGGATAATAGAAAAATATTGCCCATACAAATGTATATAAGTTTAAAGAAGTAAACCTTATGATTTAAAAGAAAAATTGGCATCTTTAAAAATGAGTTTTGATATTAAATTATCACAAGGACAATATTATTCAAATTTACTTTGGGAGATCATAAGAAAGTAATTTCTTACCAATTGCTATTATCCACTGCATCTCCAAATCCTGGTGTGTCAACTATTGTGAGTAGTAACTGAACACCACCTTCTTTGATTAAAACTTTTGACTGTTCAACCTATAAGATTAAAAGGATTTAAATTCTCATACAGTAATTATAAAACAATGATTTTACGTCACTTATTTCAATGCAAAAAACCCACAGACTCAATGTGTCTAGATAGCCATTAGAATACAAATTATACATCAACAACAATTACAGACTTGAGGAACTTTACAGTTCAGAATGGAAGCTGCGAAGACTCATTCTGCCTATGTCATCTGACTTTTTATTTAAGCTTTAAGACGAAGTGAGGAAAACTGGATACTATCAATGTTAGAAAATCTATTTGTAAAGTATGTGGAGAGGAGCTTAATATTTTCAATAGCTGATAGCATTATCTAATATTTTCATTGGTTGGCAGCATTATTTTAATAAGTTCCAATTTTATGCAGTTTTAGAACTCACTTATTTAGAAAAACAAAGTGACCAATACTGATAGAAATTTAGCAAAAGAGATCCCAAAGCTTGCACACTCCATGCAACAAGATGTAGTAACTCAGTATACATATTCTTATATCCATACATGTGGAAGATCATACTAAGAAATTACTCCACTTTACTCCCTTTAAAGGAAGTGACTATCCTTTTAAAAAAATTGAATAAAGCCTGTGATCCCTACTATTTCTATACATTTTATTTAAAAGTATAATTGTTTTAGAAAATCTAGTGTTTGGTAAAAATCAGTCCCAGAATGCAAAGTCTTCCACTATAAGTGTTTAGGATTTTATTTTTCAGTTTTAAAAGCAAATAAGCTCCTCTGCTTTCCTTTCCCTAAACATATATTGATCCTTATGAATAGTTAGCAAGATTGCCAACATTAAGTGCTGGTTTCTTGGGCAGAGACAACATATAGCTTTTTAAAGACACTGCTGGAGCTAGTTTTGCCAATGTCTGTACTACATCATCATCCAGTCAGGTTTCGGTTATCTACGCAAAGTCCCTTATTCCACCATGACGTTATCTGTACTAGCCACCAACTTTGCATTAAATCTGAAGATAAAATGTGGACCCCCTTTTTCATGAAGGCTTATCTGGGTTAGATAAAACCAAAGGAAACAAGATTATTAATTTTGGTCTTTGTCTCTGTCTTTTGCAGTAGTCTATCCAGATTGTTTTTATACCTTATTGTAGAAAGGAGATGAGAGAGTCCTCACAACCACCTTTCTTGGGGCATCAATCATATTCCAAGAATGTAGAAGCACTGTTCAATCCTCTGCCACCTTAAGGTGGCAACTGAAGGAATGCACATAATATGCACAGCACTTTCCAAAGAGTAATGTTCCCTACTTCATGGAGTAGCATGGGTAGCAGGACTTTGCTCCAGGACTTATTTAGCTATGTAACATCAGTGACAAACTCTAGGAATGAAAGCTTTTTCATGCACATTAACTCTTTAGCCTCTCAAAGTGCCAAGAAGTTTGACTGTAGTTTTCCTGATGTTGACTAAAGACAACCTATTAAGATCTAGCAAGTTAAATGGTTAAAGTTTTTAACCATCAGAGGAGTGAAGTTTTGGAATAGCCTTCCAAGGGAAGCAGTGGGGGCAAAAGATCTATCTGGTTTTAAGATTCTACTTGATAAGTTTATGGAGGAGATGGTATGATGGGATAATGGGATTTTGGTAAGTAATTGATCTTTAAATATTCAGGGTAAATAGGCCAAATCCCCTGAGATGGGATATTAGATGGATGGGATCCGAGTTACCCAGGAAAGAATTTCCTAAACCCAGCTCAGGGTTTAGCTAATTGCCATATTTGGGGTCGGGAAGGAATTTTCCTCCAGGGCAGATTGGAGAGGCCCTGGAGGTTTTTCGCCTTCCTCTGTAGCATGGGGCATGGTTGACTTGAGGGAGGCTTCTCTGCTCCTTGAAGTCTTTAAACCATGATTTAAGGACTTCAATAGCTCAGAAATGGGTGAGGTTTTTCATAGGAGTGGGTGGGTGAGATTCTGTGGCCTGCACTGTGCAGGAGGTCAGACTAGATGATCAGAATGGTCCCTTCTGACCTTAGTATCTATAAATGATCACTGTTTCCTAGACCTAGACTCAAAGAGATGTCGTAACATTAAGAAGTTAGGTACCTTATTACCAATCTTGTAAACCATACTGCCCTCCAATCATGTTCATTTGAGTGAGCACACAAAGGCTACAGTTTTAGAACACTATTCCTATATATCTGTTTTCTGTATAAAATAGTCCCCAGTCTGGGGCCCTTTCAATTTTTGTTCTTATGACAACTTTCAAGTGGAGTACCACTTTCACAAAAGCCTCAGTGACAGACATTACTAAAAGCCCTAACTTTTACAAACAATTTCAATTATTTGAATGGACTTTCTGACCAATCACATGATATAATACAATTTTGCTATTTTAGGGTACAGAGCATGTCAGCAATGCAAAGCTGTTTCTTACACATACATAGCTAATTGCAGAACACAATGAAACCACCACACGAAGTCAGCTGCAAGACATTTGCAACCATTTGCCACATAATCCAACTTAAAGTGAGTCACTAACAAATGGATAAGCACCTTTAATAAAACAATAAATCTAGAATATAAACATTGTAGAAATAATGAGAAAATGAAACAATAGTCTTGCAGAGACAAGACACTGAACATCATTCAAATAAGAGCAAAGAAAGCCAAGTTGCTGAGGAAGATTCAATGTTTAATCTAAGAATGACTTTTTAGTCTCCTCTGCACCTTCAAAAATGTGAAATATCAGAAAAAGTGTGAATTAATGTATGCAATAAACATAACCTTCTCCACACCTGAATCATATTGCCTACCAAAAGGATTGATTTTAGATACCCTCACTTGTGCCTAAACAGAAAAAAATATCACTGTCACAGCTAGCCTCAAGTGCAAGCAACAAACACTATTGCTTGGAACCCTACATAGATTCCACAATGTGTGGTCTGATACCCTGACAAATGAATTGAGAGGAGGTACACAAGCCTGGATTCTCCCACCCCACCCTCCAAAGGTGGAGCCAGGCAAGGCCCAATCACCGAGTGCATGCTTAGGACCCTGCAGACTGTGCACATATTTTGCAAATGGTTCTGGATTAGTTGGGATTTATCTTCAGAACACTATTAAATGTTACATGAAAATCAGTGTACAATCGTTCACTCTTCACCTGTCTGAGGTTTTCTGTTGCTTACAAAGAGTAGCTTTTGTTGATGGGGTGAAGTACACATTTCCCTTCCAATACTGAAAAGGATTTTCAAACTAAAATCCTGAGTAGGCTTAACAAACATATTTGCAAACATGATGAGTGGCCCTAACAATATCCACAGTGCTTAAGTTACATATTTTCCAAATCCACTTCTGCAGCAGCCAGTGCCTATCCAAAAGTAAATTTTACACTTATTACTAGTATATAAGCCTTCCGAGTTCTATTTAGAAATTGGACGCGTGTATCTTTTGTACATCCTGCCTTATACAATTTTCAAAACCTTGGAATATTGAAATTCTATACACAGGTGGAATACTTAAACCTTGTCCTCCACAGCACACTAAATCATGTTACTTTTCTTAGTGTCAATTAGAGATCAATATTAAGAATTTGTGCCATGCAGCCTAAGTTATTTTTATTTTGTGAACTAAGTGAAGTTGTGTCCATACATGGCCAAAATCTCAGAACGCAGCTACATCTGGAACCGATCCAGACAACTGTAAACTAGTGTCATTCACAGTTAGAATCCAACTGTATCCTATCATCTGGTTTTACAAGTATTCCCAAGAGATTCACGAAAAACAAATTAGTTCCAGTCCTGGAATCTAAAACTTTTCTTAACAAATCCATTCCAAATGACCATTTTCCCATGCACTTTAGTTAAGCAGGTCAGATTGGTCTATTTTACATTATTACACTGGATCCGATCAAACTGAATACAAGTCTTAGTCTCACTACAGTAGACGCTTGTTTGCAGCAACACTTTGTAAGAGCAACCACTGCTTATGAGAAGCATTTGCCCTGGGAACACTTTCCCTACTGTGAATTGTCAACACTCCCCATAATAGCAACAGCCACTTACGCCTGGTCTACACTAGTGGGGGATGGGGAGAATCGATCTAAGATACGCAACTTCAGCTACGAGAATAGCACAGCTGAAGTTGACGTATCTTAGATCCCCGTCCTTGCAGCGCGGGATCGACGGCTGCTACTCCCGTCAACTCCGCTTCCGCCTCTCGCCCTGGTGGAGTTCTGGAGTCAAAAGCTGAGCGATCGGGGATTGATCACTACCTGCTGATCCGGGTGGGTAATGTAGATGTGGCCTTAGGAGCAACATAGCAAAAGGGCACTGATATGTTGCTACTAATGAGCGTCTACTGTATTACTATTGGATCAAGCATTCCTATATCATACACACCATTTAAAATATTTAACTGATGATCAAATGAAGTGTATTTCACATAAGATCGCTTACTTTATAGCTTTTTTTGAATTCACCTACTGAAAACACTCTGCATAATCTTTGAAAAACATTGCCAAAGTCCTGATTGATGAAGTTACAAAGTGGAAACGGGAAATTTTTTTGTGTTTGTTTAAAAGGATTCTTTTAAAACACTTTTTTCATTTTTTTTAAAATAAAACTATCACCCATAATCTGCCTCATGAATGTCAAGCACTGCCAAAATTACAGTTGATACTTATGCAGTTAAACTTCTCTATTTTAATCAACTTAACTCCTACTCAATAAATGTTTTTTACATGATACAGAGGAGCAGGAAAAATAAAGTATAATTTCTACTAAGAACGTTTCAATCCACATGAACAAGGCTCAGGTACAGGTATTAACTGGGAATGATAAACCGTAGAGCTTCAATTCACTATTTAAATCTGCCCCAAGAGCACCCAACGCAAGCATGAATATGGACACATGCTGATGCCATGTGACATGTTATATTAATAGATTAAGAACCTTCTCTACCTAGATATATTTGAATTGGAATCACAATTAAATATCAGCCACAGGAGTTTCTAATACATACAACATTCAAGGTTACAATTCTAATATTTTCCACTATTTACCTACATGACATTTGAATTAAGAGACAATACTTGTTGATTTTTCAGCCATCACAAGATAAGTTGTACATGAAAAAGCAGACTGCCAGATAAGGGTAGCAATGACTCCTAATGATATGAAGGGCATTCATCCATTTACAATATAAATTTATCATCCTAATGACTCCTAATTTAAGTGTATGAACAGAGACTGAACAAAGTTAAACAAGTGAGGAGGACTAATTACTTCCAAACCATATCCAGTTTCCATTTGTGTTTTAATTTGTATGAACTTAAATCAAGTTAGAATCCTCTTCAACCACAAGATACTTGATTTCACTGAATTCTTATTGGTGGAGCAAGGAAGAAGCATAGTTTTCATGTATAAGGTTAGCAGATTTTAAGGCCAAAAGGGACCATTTTGATAATCTAGTCTGACCTCCTGCATAACAGGACAAAAGAACCTCGTCCAGTAATTTCTGCATCAAGCCCTTAAATTCTATTTTGCACTACAGCACATCTTTTAGAAAGATATCCAATCTTGATTTAAAGACTTGAAGTGATTGAGAATCCACCTTGCCATGTTCCAATAGTTAATTACCCTCACTGTTACAAATTTGCACCTTATTTTTAGTCTGAATTGATCTAGCTTCAGCTTTCAACCACAGGATTTCATTATAATTTGTTCTGCTAGATTAAAAGAGCCATATAAGAAAATCTGTATTCCATGTATGTACTTGTAGACAGTGACCAAGTCATCTTAATCTTCTCTTCAAAAAAATAAAATTGGACTTCAGTCTCATTATAAATATATGTTTTCCAGATCCTGAATCTTTTTTTTTTTTTTTTTTTTTTTTACCCTTTCCAGTGCGTCAACGTCCTTTTTGAAGCATGACCACCAGACTGGGCCATTGTATTCCAATAACTGTCTCTCAAATGCTGTATTCAGAGGTAATATTACCTCCCTACCCATCCTTCATATTCCTCTGTTTATACATTCAAGGATTGTGTTTGCCCTCTTAGGTACAGCTTTGCAATGGGAGCTCATGTTCAGTTGACTATCCATGATTAACTCAGAGTCCTTTTCTTTGCCACTGCATTCCAGCATACTGTTTCTCATCTTGTAAGCATAATTTATATTTGTTCCTAAATGCATGACATTGCATTTGGCTGTACAGGTCAGTTGCATCATAAACGCATTTAACTTACGCAAATTCAACTATACAAGCTTGGCAAACAACAACAACAAAAAGTGTAAATAGTGCGGATGATTCTGCCCACCATTCCACTCAATGAGCGTGAGTGAGCGTGAGATGGGAGACGTGAATCTGCTGTTCTCTCAGTTGGTCTCGGTTCCCGCGTGCCTCTCATAGTGTGAGCATCTCGCTGTGCTGAGTGTTAATCTAGTGCTAAAAGAGAAGTATTTTTCGTACAACTTGGCCCCTAAATGCAAGCCAACTACTTCATCTCATGTTTAATGGAAGAAACAGCAATCTGTTCCAACGCTGGAGGAGAAACTGGCTGCGTTGGACTTGAGATACGGTATGTCTGTCTCCAATGTGGCACGTAAATATGGCCACAATGAATCTAGCATCAGTGCCATCAAGATTCAAGAGAGAGAAATTTGTCAAGCTGTGGCATCAAGTGCTCCAATAACTGCTAAGGGTGATGAGCCAGGTGCATGATAAGACTTTAGTGAAGACTGAGAAGGCATTAAACTTATGGCTGGAAGACATGAACCGTAAACGTGTGCCTACCTATGGCAAAACATTGCGAGAAAAGGCTCTTAGTCTCTATGCGCTCTTCAAACCTCCCACTGAAGAGGGACTGCCTTCTGATGAGAAGGAATTCAAAGCCAGCCAAGGTTGGCTTAACAGTTTTAGGAACAGTTGTTTTGTGGCAATGCGGCTGGGCATTTAATAAAGCCGGGCTTGCTCTACAGGGCTGCAATTCCTCAAGCCCTAAAAGGAAAGAACAAAAATCTCCTGCCTGTGTTCTGGCAATCAAAAAGGCTTGGGTGACAGCAGCATTATTTCTGGATTGGTTCCACAAGTGTTTCATTCCGGAGGTCAAGCGGTATTTCAAAGAGAAAAGACTTTAAAGTGTTGCTGATTGTAGACAATGCTCCTGGCCACCGTGAGGCACTCCGGTTTGCGCATAATGACGTTGAAGTCGTCTTTCTCCCCCCCCCCCCCAATACCACGTCCATCCTCCAACCTCTCGACCAAGGTGTGATTCGCTGTTTCAAGGCCACGTACATGAGGCTTACGTTCTCACGGATATATAGCGCTATGGATGCTAATCGCAATCTTAATGTGATGGAGTGTTGGAAGTCATTCAACATTGCTAATTGCAACACTTAAATTGGATGCAAATAAGCCTGAAATAGTCAATGCATGTTGGCAAAACCTATGGAAAAAATGTGTGAATGATTTTAAGGGTTTCCCAACCATTGACAAAAAAGTGAAACGTATTGTTCAGGTGGCCAGGCAAGTGGATGGTGATGGCTTCGTTGACATCCTTAAGGAAGAAATTGAACAATTAGTTAAGAGCCATAGAGAACATTGACTAATGAAGTGTTAAAGGAACTGATAAAATCATCTACAGAAGACGAAGATGACGACGACGAACAGGAAGAGCAAGCAAGTTGGAATCTTCATAAATTTGCTGAAGTGTTCCAAGCAGCGAAACACTTGGATTTAATTTCTGAATATGATCCCTCGATGGATCTAAGCCTCAAAATCACACATAGTATTATGGACAATTTGAGACCGTATCAATAAATGTTTGAGCAGCTCAAGAGACAACAGTGACAGTTGCCAATCACCATGTTTTTCAAGGAAAAACAACCAGCAGCAGATGAGCCTATGCAATCAACTTCCCAAGCTGAAGCAGAGCCAACCACTTCGTCTATGACTCGCTCTCAGTCATCTCTGTCTCCTGGATCAACATCGAGCCCTGATGACCCCGTAACTATCCCCATGTAATTACCCCCTGTAATTAAAAATACAGTACTGTAAAATTATATTTTGCAAATGTACTCTATTATACTGTACATTACTGTATATATTAATACATATTACTGTACAGGGTTGTACAGTGTACACAAAACCATGTACAGTATACTGTACTTTATGGGCGATTTAAGGGATTTTCAATGGTAATTTTGACTATACGTGATTTTCGCTTTACAAGCTGACTTTAGAACCTAACCCCCGTGTAAGATGCGACTCCATTGTATTAACATGTACACTGTTCAAGTGAGCCCACTTTACCAGCTGATCAAGATGTATTTCAGTAACTGACCTGTCTCATTATGCACAGGCTTGTGTCAATGTGTGTGTTTCATACTGGTGATATATGTTGCAGTTTTTATATCTTTTTCCACGTTTGCTGATTAAATATACTGACATAACCTGGGCCAACAGAAACCACTTCCTTTATATAACTTTAAAGTGAGGTTAACAAGTAGTTTATCCTTTAATCTGGGATACATTGATTTTCTATCGCGTGCTTTTACTCGGAATCTCACAGGGGACTAAGGGCTGTCTACCTCCGTGATGGGATAAACACGCCATGAAGGTATTAATTTTGGAAACACATTAACATGTTTTCCACATTAATTGGTCCATGTAGATGTGTCTGTGCCACACTAAGGTTCATAGTGCACTTTAAATAGTGCGTTTCAAACATGGCATGTTTCAGAGTAGCAGCCCGTGTTAGTCTGTATCGCAAAAAGAAAGGAGTACTTGTGGCACCTTAGAGGACTAAAATTTTTTGAGCATAAGCTTTTCGTGAGCTACAGCTACTTCGACCATGCATTCAAATGCATGGATGAAGTGAGCTGTAGCTCACGAAAGCTTATGCTCAAATAAATTTGTTAGTCTCTAAGGTGCCACAAGTACTCCTTTTCTTTTTGCAAACATGGACATGTTAGTGTGCTTTAAAAATTACATGCTTGCAGCCTTCATTGCTACTCTGTGTAGACAAGCCTGAAGTCTTTACAGAATTCTAGATATATTATGTCAACAGTACCTTTACCAACCAAATTTGTGATCTCAAAAAAATACTCAGTTTGACAAGATCTGTTTTCCAAGGTCACCTTGACTGACAAATTATACTACCCTCCTTTAATTCTTTACTAATTGCATCATAAGAACACAAGAATGGCCCTACTGGGTCAGACCAAAGGTCCATCCAGCCCAGTATCCTGTCTTCCAACTGGCCAGTGCCAGGTGCCCCAGAGGGAATGAACAGGGAAACATCAAGTGATCCATCCCATCATTCACTGCCAGCTTCTGGCAAACAGAGACTAGAGACACTGTTCCTGCCCATCCTGGCTAATAGCCATTGATGGACCTATCCTTCATTAATTTATCTAGTTCTTTTTTGACTGTTATAGTCTTGACCTTCACAATATCCTCTGGAAAGGAATTCCACAGGTTGACTGTGCATTGTGTGAAGAAATACTTCCTTCTCTTTGTTTTAAACCTGCTGCCTATTATTTTCATTTGGTGACCCCCTAGTTCTTGTGTTATGAGAAGTAGTAAACACCACTTTCTCTACACCAGTCATGATTTTATACACCTCAATCATATCTCCCCTTAGCAGTCTCTTTTCCAAGCTGAAAAGTCCCAGTCTTATTAATCTCTCCTCATACAGAAGCTGTTCCATACCTCTAATCATTTTTGTTGCCCTTTTCTAAATCTTTTCCAATTCCAACATATCTTTTTTGAGATGGGGCAACCACTACTTCACACAGTATTCAAGATGTGGGCATACCATGGATTTACAGAGAGGCAACATGATATTTTCTGTCTTATTATCTGTCCCTTTCTTAATTACTCTCAGCATTCTGTTTGTTTTTTTGACTGCAGCTGCACATTGAGTGGATGTTTTCAGAGAATTATCCACAATGACTCCAAGATCTCTTTGAGAGGTAACAGCTAATTTAGACCCCATCATTTTACATGTATAGTTGGGATTATGCTTTCCCATGTGCATTACTTTGCATTTATCAACAATAAATTTCATCTACCATTTTGTTGCCCAGTCACCCAGTTTTGAGAGATCCTTTTGTAGCTCTTCGCAGTCTGCCTGGGTCTTAACTATCTTTAGTAATTTTGTATCATCTTCAAATTTTGCTACCTCACTGTTTACCCCTTTTTCCAGATCATTTAGGAATATGCTGAATAGGACTGATCCCAGAACAGACCCCTGGGGGACACCACTATTTACCTCTCTCCATTCTGAAAACTGACCATTTATACCTACCTTTGTTTCCTATCTTTTAACCAGTTATCAATCCATCAGAGCACCTTCCTTCTTATCCTGTGGCAGCTTATTTTGCGTAAGAGCCTTTGGTGTGGGACCTTATCAAAGGCTTTCTGAAAATCTAAGTACACTATATCCACTGGATCCCTTTGGTCCACATGCTTGTTGACCCCCTCAAAGAATTCTAGTAGATTGGTGAGGCATGATTTCCCTTTACTAAAACCATGTTGACTCTTCCTCAACAAATTATGTTCATCTATATGTCTGACAAACCACTGATGACATACTTTCTCTAAGGGAGGAAGAAGCAGCTGCACTGCACTCTTTACAGTAACTGCTGGTTGATTTACAAAGCCATCCCAGAAAAATTTCAGAGTAAAAGATTGGCAAAAAATCCTAGAAGTAATATTGCAAGTAAAAAGCTATTACCAATAACCTGCCTCATGACTGTCAAGCACCATTAGCTTTTCCAAGATATTTTCCTAAGATTGATGTCATGCTAACTGGCCTAAAATTACTGGGTGTCATCTCATTTACACATTTCCTTTTAAATACTGGCATAACATGAACTTTTCTCCCAATCCTCTCAAACTTCCCCAGCGTTCTAAGATTTGTTAAGTCAAAATTAGTGGATCAGAGAGCTACTCTTGTTAGTGCAAGTTATCCAGTCCTGCTGATTTAAAAAAGATTAGAAGTCGCTGTTTAACATCCTCCCTAGTTATTGAGGGAATAGAAAGGTTTTAATTGGCACTATAAGATATGAATACATCATCCTGCTTCTTTCCAAGATTACTACTATTAGCCAGTCACAGTTTTAAGCGTATTCTTATATTGCACACATTACATAATTTAAATTCATGTTACATCATTAAGATTTGATTATTGGTGTAAACACACTAGCTGACATTTGCCTTGCATTAGTCTTTCAGATCTAGTAAACCTAAATGTTATTTTTAAGAGTCGATAAAATTCAAAGACAAATGTGATTTAAATTATGATATCTCTTTAAAGCATGACTAATCACTAGCAATACAATACAAAGAAAATAGCATACAAAAATTAGAAATTTTTGGTCATCTTTGGTGCTGTTTATTTAAATATTAAATATTTAAATTTAATTACTCACTGGTAACATTCCTTCTGCCTGAATATAACTTCCCAGTTTTTAAATTTGCTAACTGCACTTTGTTCTGGGATTCTATTACAGCATGACACAAGCCCTTAAACAAAACAGTATGAAACCCTACACAATTTATATGGCCAAAACTATTATGAGAAAGGATACAAATTGAAGAACAGGACTGTATAACTTAATTCAATGCAATGCATTTGAGGAAGCGTTCAGTTCCCCTTAAAAAGGCTCCAACTATCCTGCCTTGGTCAGTTAGATCTTTTGGCATATATTTAACTTTTTCCATAACAATGCAAAAAGTCTTTTAGTTACTGTTAAAAAGGTGTCTGGCTTTTTAACATGTATGCCTATTATGTTTTGTACACTCAACCTGAATTCTGCAACAAGTGTTTCACCCCAGCTCCCACATTTCATTAACACTAAATTCTACAGCATTGTAATATTTTGGTGTAATGATAAGATACAGAGTAACACAGCTTCTTGAATAGTTTTGTAAGAATGACTGCAATTTCAGTTTGTCCAAGATTATCATCTTAACAAGACAACAGCATTCGGATGGCACAAAGAGGAGAAAAGGATTGGGCTGGATGGTTTGGAATCTGGAATGCGGAGAGGTCAGAAGACAAACAGGGCTTTTTAAAAAGGCAACTGGAAAATAGGAAAGGAATTTAGGACAGTTAACTTTGGAGATTAATAAAAACATGAACCTAAAGTGTTTATTGAATCTATACTGAAAAAGCCATGCATTTACAAAACAATAGCTTCACTTCTACAGAGAGTTTCCTGCCTCTGAACAGAAACAACTGGAATGATTGAAGGATCAGGGACCTACAGTGAGATTGGTGACCACCAGTCAGATAGCTGAGGGAATTAAACCACATCACTGGCAATGGAGGCAACCACACAATAGAAAATAGCTTATTTATACATGCAAATTATTGATTTATTATAAAGAAAAAATATAGATAGAAATATGAACAAACTTATTGTACAAGCTAGGTTTCTCTTTGGGACACTAACTTCAAAACACTATCTTAAACTATTGTCATTTTGCAAATTACAAGACAAAAAAAACAAGCTACACACATACCTGTACAGTCTTTTTAATTCTATGCGAAGGACCTGGATAGTCTGGGGAATACAAGTCTGTTAAGAATAATGAGTTGATTAATGTTGATTTTCCCAATCCAGATTCACCTAGAAGAAAGGGTAAAGTATTAGACCATACAATTAAAATTATCACATACTGTACGCACTTTTTATAATCTCGCATTTTAAAATTTGGTATGTAAAAAAAACCCTTTCCTAGCTTCAATCATATGCTCAGAGGAAACAGACAACAGCTATTGCAAAATGAGACTTTCATTGCTAAGTTTACAAGCCTCTACTTTTCACATTGAATCCCATAACAGTCATAAGCTGAACGCACTTTGCTACTTTTCCTCCCCAGTCTTTTCCCCCCGTCACAAAATTCACACACAAGGCGTTGCTATGTAAAATTTTAAACAGGTTACCTATTCAGAACTGGAAGTATAGTGTACTAGTGGAACTACTTTATTTAAAATTTTATGCAATGGGTTTATTATAACAAAAGATTGTTATTTTGGTGTAGCTCTTGCGGTTCTAAGTAATTAATTAGAGTGGAGTTCCAAATGTACAGGGTTTGCATGGGAATTATTTTTGCAATTTGCTCAAAAGTGACAATAATGCAGGCACTGCTAACCTATTTGTAGAAGTAATTGCCAATTCAAATGAAGTTACAAACCCCATAAAAATTCTGCCTATTTATAGATCCATAGAAGCAGGGTATGAGGTACATCAACCACTAAAACAGTTTATAAATTAAGTCCTTGTCTTTACCACAGTCAAAAAATTAAAACTAACCACTTAAACTATTACAACATCCACTCACTGGTATGTGAACAGAAAAAAAAAAGTGTGTTAGGTTTGCGGCATGCTTCAAGTCTTGTTACACTGTGCTACTCAAGGGGGGGGGAGGGGGACTGAAGCAAAGGCGATGACAGAGAAATTTGCTCCTAAGCCAATAAAGACTGGATTCAAACCACTGATGACATACTTTCTCTAAGGGAGGAGTAACCAGCTGCACTGCTCTCTTTACAGTAACTGCTGGTTGATTTACAAAGCCATCCTAGAAAAATTTCAGAGTAAAAGATTCTTGGCAAAAAATCCTAGAAGTAATACTGCAAGTAAATGAGTATGAAAATCAACAAAACAAAAGCTCACGTTATTGTTTATTACTATTATGAATTGCAGCAGACAAGGGCTTGTCTTCACAGCAAGTTAGGTTAGTCTGAGTGGAGTAGCCAGAGATCCAGGGCCAGATTATGACATTCTGAGGCCTTAACCTACGTCAAGTGTAAGAGGCCCCATACCGTTAAAAAAAAATTATTTTCACAAAAAGGACATTGAATATATTAACACAAAAGCTTTATATTTGCATATATACAAAGGCAAAGTTATAAGAACAGATTAATAATCTAACTAAAACACGTCTTGCAATATGCCTGTTTGCATTATAAAATAGTTTCAAATTAACATTTTCATCTAAGATTTCTTAATTAGTAGATATGAAAACTTTATATCTACAGCAACACAATCAGTTACAATTACACAGATCAGCTTACTTAATGGAAGTAAAGACAACCTGCAGTACGTCTGTTTTCACATCACATTAATTTTAACACTGAAATTTAAAACATTTTCTTTGGTAATTTTTGGAAAGTAAAGTAATTGATGATGTCCTCAAACGATAAACTACAGAGTTTGTCACTTTTGATTCACAGAATGCTCAAGGCAGATAGCATTTCTTGCAGCATTTTCTAGGCAGACATGTCTCTTCGCATTCGCTTCTCTCTCCCCCAGGACCACTAATTAATCTCGAGTAAACACCTCGGACACACAGAGTAACAACAAGCTATACGCATGAGAGAGAGAAAGAATTTACCAGAAAACAGACTGGTAATCTCTAGACAGGTATTGAGAAAGTGAGAAAAACTAGCCTATATTCAAGCAAATATAATGACTATTATAGGCTTTAATAGCCTATAAATCATATGTGCACATAGTTTGAAATAACTTGCTCACCAAGTACTCAGAGTATTTTGAGATCTATCTATCTATATACATCTTCCTTCCTTTATCTCAAAACCCTCTGTTTATCTTTTCATCAGCACTCTGATATTTACTGTGAAGGTTCCCGAAACTGATGGGAGGAAGCCAACACAAATTTATCATCGTCAAGTTCCACTTGACCCAAGCCCATAAGATGATCACCTGCAAACTCAATCATGTGAAGCCTTGATAGCGCATGAAGCAGAAAGCAGCCTGCAGACTAAAATACACAATTGTACATATGTACGGATCAAAAGAAGAACGAACCCACTAACACTTAAGAAAATGAAGAAAATCAGGGGTGAAGGCACTATATGACTTAACATGCTGGACCATAAAGAAAAGATGGCTGCCTTCTGGCTATTACCAGCCAAGGGGGATGCTATACATGATGTCACACCTAGGACAAGTCCCATACGAGTATAAGCTTGGCAGGATTACTTCCCAACACTGCCGTCTCCAACCTCACATTTTACCCAATGTTATCGGCAGTGAGATTATTTATTTAAATAAATTACGAAGGCATGGTCAGAATTTTACCAGTAGCAACTGGCCAACAAAACGCTGCCTTAGAAGCCTGACAGAATTATTTGTAAAAATACTATTTTTTTTCCCCCTCAACCATGACCTCCCGCCTATCAATGATAAACAATTAGTGAAGGGTAAGGATAGGGTAACCATATTTGTGTAGCCAGATGTATATACTTTTGTCATATCTGAATGAAAATGTGTCTATTTAGAATCTTTTTTCCCCATATCTCCTTTATTTTTATCAACCGATTTTGATAAAATTTGAAATGGAGTCAGTTTTTTCTTTTTTTAGAGGCCCCTCTTATTGTGAGGCCCTAAACTGTAGTTTAGTTAGCTTATGCCTTAATCTGGCCCTGCAGAGCTCACTATCTTAAACTAATTTGAGTGAGAACTTACCTTTATAGATCAGCAATGTGCCTTATGGGGTGTGATTTCTAAAGCACACCTATATGTTATGCATTAGTTGATCCATATAGACCGGGGTAATCAACAGGCAGACTGTGGGCCTAATCCAGACTGCCAATTTTAAATGACCCCTGACATTTTTTTTTATTTAATTATCATTGATTGTTGGTTTTTTCCTCAGGACTCTGGACCTTGACAACAAAATAATTGATTATCCCTGATATAGACCCTATTGGTGTGTACTACAGGTTCCCTAGCGTGCATTAAAGTACTACTGTTTGAAATAGCACTGAGAGTACACTAGGGAATATTTAGTGTGCACCAGCAGGGTCTATACACACCAATTAATGTCCAACACTTTAGTGCCCTTTAGAAATCACAACCCATATAGATCACATTATCTCACCATATAGACAAGCCACACAAATTGCAGATCGGCCACACTGAACCTACAGTCGTGCTACCCAGTGACTGGATTAGCAGTTGAGGAGTAGTAATTTGAGCTTCAACCCACAGCTCCTGATGGATCAACTAGCTCAAGCTTTATTAAAGCACCACTTAATTTGAGCTATAGATCTGCGTGTAGAGACAGGAGTTGGGTTAGGGGCAACACAAGTTCTATTTAGAGCTAGCACTGCAGTGAAGTTCGTAAACTATCCATAAAAACTGAAGTCTGGCAGGCAAAGCAAGTCTTAATGATAGGCTAAAGCACTGAAGATAGCAATGAGACAGTTTTTTGTGTGTGTTTTTGGGGGGGTGGTCAAGTTTGTTGTGAATGCAGCACTGTTTGGTAACTACTATGCTTGCAAATAAGTATTTTCTACTAGATACATACTTGTACCCTTCCATTTATAAGGTTTCTAGTACAGGAATAAGTTGCTCAAATTCTTCCTAACTCATTTTGCAACAAACAGGTGGGCTGTGATCGCCAAATCTGAAGCTGTGATCAAAATTTGAGCTGAAGTCAAAATGTTGCTCATTGTATAACATACAATCATGTATACAAGGAAAGTTGAGGAGTTCTGTTCTACTTTTTGGCTTCTCTCTACAAAAGACCACCACCTCATTTTCTGATGTATAACTACTTTGAATGTTACACCTCTAGTTCACTGGAAGAATCTCAAAATGCTTTGTTCTTTTATAAATATTAGAGATTGCATGGGTTGCAGAAAGATGTTGGTATGTTATATTCTGGGATCCCTTCAGAGTCAATCATACATTTTTTTAAGGTTAGTCAAAATGTACTGCTGTTCTAAATGCCTCAACAGCTTTTTTTAAATGGGAACATTCAACAGATATCTTTGCTAAACTATTTGCCTTGGCTTGCCAGGTCAACATGAGACTGAACATGTGGAAATAAGATTCTGAAGTTTTAAGGGATCTGATGGGACACCACAAGCTCACCCTATATATGGTAACGTTCTCTGAACTTCCGCTCCTCAGTTACTAAAGCTTTAGGTCCCTGCAGGTCTGGTCTTTCCATTACTGGAGCAGGGCTGAGGAAAAGGTTTCTTGAGTTGAAGCTGCTGGAAAAATAAGTAGGTTGACGTCATTTGTGCACCACCCAGTTTTTCTATATACCTTTGTTCTTCACTAGATGGTAGACTTGGGTAGAGAGAGGACCTAGGGAAAGGCGTGCATAATAGAGTTAGCTAGCCCTGGCCACAAAGCAGAATGGATCAAGACAAAAAATAAATAAAAATAAAAAAAATAATGGGATAAATTAAGAAGAGATTACAAGAATACAGGATGAAATAAGACCTTTAACATCTGACAACTTTGTCACAGGCTTGGAATCACTGACAATTGTATTTCTGACTGCTTACTTCCTTGTACTACCCGTTCTGTTTACAGATTCCGATTACATCATCAGCCCCTCTCTGGGATGAGAAAAAGTACAGTAGACCACCCTGCTTCCCGAGCAATTAAAGAGAATCAATACAAGAGTCAGAAGCATGTTTAGTCTGCAAGCTACCAGCTAGCCCACCCATAATATATACTCTCCCGCTCACCACTCAACACCACTTGCCTTCTTCAATACTGCTCATTGGGAAGTCCCTCCGTGAAAGGGAAGCAAAGTTGGCTTTTTAAGTAGAAAACAAAGGATCCAAGAACATGAAAGTGTAATAAAAAGACGATGTCAGGAAAGAGGTTACACAGTTAAGATGTATAATTTCACCCAGAATTTTTTATTCTGGAAGGGGTTTTTTGTTTTCATTAAAATCAAGACAGTTAAAGTGCAATGGTTTTTGCCATGGCTAGCTGATGTTCTGCTGCATTAGTGACTAAAAACAAGGTAATATTCTTTTTATGACTTAAATCTTGAATATTCTATGTTACACTAAAAATGCTGGCTGGGATTTTCAAATGCATATAGGGCTGGTCTACACTAACACTGTAAATCGATCTCAGTTATGTTAGTTCCATTATGCAAGTTACGTAACTGAAGCTGATGTACCTCAGGTCGACTTACAGCGATGTCTACACTGCACTGTGTCAACGGGACACGCCTTCCTATCGACTTAGCGAGTCTTCACCAGACCCACTAAATCGACACCGATGCATCTACTGCAACGGCGCCAATTTAGCCGGTAGTTTAGACATGGCCTTGGTGTTGTCCTAACTATGCCTCTATTTTAGTCAGTGGTAAAACTCCCATTGCCTTCAATGGGATCAGTTAGTTCAGCTCTGAGCATTTCTGAGAAAGTTATTTCCCTACTTTACCAAATAGTTTCAGTACTCCTTGGAATTTTATTCAGTATTGCAGCCTTTCATGAAAGCCAGTCTCAGTCCAATTTCTAGTAAAACTTAGAACAGAACATTTGTTATAGCCTGTCAAGGTTCCTTCCCCACTCTGAACTCTAGGGTACAGATGTGGGGACCTGCATGAAAGACCCCCTAAGCTTATTCTTACCAGCTAAGGTTAAAAACTTCCCCAAGGTACAAACTTTGCCTTGTCCTTGAACTGCATGCTGCCACCACCACCAAGCGTTTTAAACAAAGAACAGGGAAATAGCCCACTTGGAGACGTCTTCCCCCAAAATATCCCCCCAACTCCTACACCCCCTTTCCTGGGGAAGGCTTGATAAGAATCCTCACCAATTTGTACAGGTGAACACCAAACCCTTGGATCTCAAGAACAATGAAAAATCAATCAGGTTCTTAAAAGAAGAATTTTAATTAAAGTAAAAGAGAATCACCTCTGTAAAATCAGGATGGAAAATACCTTACAGGGTAATCAAATTCAAAACAGAGAATCCCTCTCGGCAAAACCTTAAGTTACAAAAAGACAAAAAAACCAGGAACATACATTCCATCCAGCACAGCTTATTTTACCAGCCATTATCAAAAAGGAAATCTAACGCATTTCTAGCTAGATTACTTACTAACTTAACAGGAGTTGTAAGGCTGCATTCCTGATCTGTTCCCGGCAAAAGCATCACACAGACAGACTAATCACTTTGTTCTCCCCCCCACCCCAGATTTGAAAGTATCTTGTCTTCTCATTGGTCATTTTGGGTCAGATGCCAGCTAGGTTACCGTAGCTTCTTAACCCTTTACAGGTGAAAGGCTTTTGCCTCTGGCCAGGAGGGATTTTATAGCACTGTCTATAGAAAGGTGGTTACCCTTCCCTTTATATTTATGACAGACACTCACTATTTACTACTGGATTAGTGCTATTGATTTTTTTTTTAAATGACTGACGTAAACTCAATGTCACACTTCAGAAAGATTCAGTTTTGCATAGAGAAGGAAGTACAACTTAAGTTTGACAAAACAGGATTCACTACTGAGGTTTCTGAAATTGTGTTCTAAGACTTTTCAATGGGCTTCAAATACCTCAATCATAGTAAATGAGGGGTTCTCAAACTGGGGGTCGGGACCCTTCAGGGGGTCACGAGGTTACTACGGGGGGGGGTTGCAAGCTGTCAGCCTCCACCCGAAACCCTGCTTTGCCTCCAGCATTTATAATGGTGTTAAATGTATTAAAAGGTGTTTTTAACTTATAAGTGGGGGGGTCACTCTCAGAGGCTTGCTATGTGAAAGGGGTCACCGGTACAAAAGTTTGCGAACTTCTGTAGTAAACCAAGAGAACTTAGTTCACTATAACTTAATCCTCCTTGGGAGATTATTACTGAATGAAAGCATTTTAGGGGAGAGAGGGAGAAGAGAGTTTAAACGCTTTAATTTATGCTCACTGACTTTAACCGTTTCATCTTAACTTTGAGTGTTCATGTAGACATGCCTTTAGAAATTTAAAGTGGAGAATACACCACATCCACTGGTAAGTAGTTCCAATGACTACGCTGTTGTGTGTGTATATAAATTCATATTTGAATGTCAGCTTCAACTTCCAGCCTTTGAATTTTTGCTTTGCCTTAATCTGCTATATTACAGATCTCTCCTACTATATCTTCTCCTTGGGTAGGTCCCTATAGACTAATCAAGTAATTTTTAAAGTTTCCCTTCAAAAAGTTAAACTGATCGCACACTTTAAGTCTCATTGTGAAGTCATTTTTATGACTCTTCTCTGAACTCTCCCCAATTTTTCCAACATTCTTGTGGCAGTATGGATACAAGAACTGGACACAATACTTCAGTAGGGTTCCAATCAGAGGTGCAGTATACAGCAGTAATATAACCTCCATACCCATACCTTAGTTTATACATCACATTAGGCCTTTTGGCTACAGCATCACATAGGGAACATATGTTCTGTTGGTTAATCCCCATCACTCCTAAGACCTTCATATGAGTCACTGCTTTCTATAGTTCCCCGTCCTGTAAGCATGGCCTATATTCTTTATGCTCAGATTTAAGACCTTGAATTTGACCATATTAAAACACATTTGATTGCATCCACCTTATAAAGTGAAGCAGATCACTAAGGCCTGGTCTACACTGGGGGGGGGGAGGGGGGAATTGATTTAAGTCATGCAACTTCAGCTACGTGAATAATGTAGCTGAAGTTGATGTACTTAGACCTACTCACCGCAGTGTTTTCACTGCAGTTAGTCGACTGCTGCTACTCCCCCGTCAACTCTGCTTGCACCTCTCGCATCAGCGGAGTACAGGAGTCGACGGGAGAGCGCTCAGGGGTCAATTTATCGTATCTACATTAGAAGCGATAAATCGACCCCCACTGGATCAATCGATTGCTGCCTGCCGATCCGGTGGGTAGTATAGACATACCCTAAGTGACGTATCATTAATCCCACTCCAATGTGTCATCTGCCAACTATTAGCAAATATACATTTTTTAACCATATCGTTTTATTATTACCATATTAAATAGTGTTGGGTCAAAGAACTGAATCCCACAAATTCCATGAGAAATTCATTTAATGATTCCCCACTAACAGTTATTGTTTGAGATCAGGTAACCAGTTTAATTCATTGACTATATGCTATACTGATTTTGTATGACATTACCTGCTGTACTGTTGGGAATCTGGTCTTAAAATTCTAATACATGAATGACATTACAATTGCTTTTTCAGTTCCAAGTAATACTAGAAAATTGGGTAGGAGCTACTCATCTCCATAAAAAGGGTGTTTTGTTTTTGCAAGCATTGGCATTTAAGCTTTTCTAGTCAAAATATAAAATAAATTAGGGTTTGATTTTTTAAAAAAAGGTATAAATAAGGTAGTCCCACTAAAAATAGTGACTAATTTGAACCACATTGTCCAATCTAGAATGATTGGAAATACAGGTTCAAAAACATTTAAATTCTTCCTGTCCATTGCAGTATTTAACATTTAACTTATTAGCTTTTATTTCACAGTGGCCACCATTTTGTAATACTAACCCACTGGAGATAGTTTATTATGAATGCTACAGAGCAAAATTATACTCATTTTCCACAATATGTGCAATTTTATCAAAGCACACCACCACATTTTGAGCAGAGAACTGTATTTAGACCTAGCTGAATTTTAGTTAGATTGTTTTTTAGTGAAATGCTTTAAAATTATAGGGATGGTAGGAGCAGCTCACTTTCATAAATTTCTTTTCTCAATGCTGTAAAGCAGATAATTTTGCTTAGTGCATTTCATAGTTTTGGTATGATGTGTATTTGGTGCTATTACGAAGCAATACAAATCCACCGAATATGCTTTCTGCTAATGCTTATTTAAAATCAGCTGTATGTATTCTATTTTTGGCAGGTTTCACTACATTTTCTTAGTTATTTGTGGATCATTTTTCCATTAGACAATGCTTTTACATGAGAGATTCCCCATCAATATAAAACTGGTACTTATAAGCCACAGGAAAAAAAAATTATATCAGCCTGTCAGACTGTATAAAAATTTATGTATTTCTTGTCTTTTCATCCTTACACAACTCACCATACATGTATGCACACAGTACCTGCAGCTGTATGGAAATGCCTGATGTCCTAAATAATGGCTCTGACGCATCTGCAGCACACAGCAGGTAGTTTTGCACAGGAATGAAGCTGCATGCATAGGTAAAAGTTCAGTAGGAGATGCTACATTAATTTTTTGGTGTAGGTTCCAAAGTAGATGAGAAGCAGAAGAGACTGAATAGGTACCAAAAGATAGGATAGAACAAGCCACCTCACACAGGTGGTAAATGGTGCTATGGTAAGCAAACCAAGCCACTATAGGGGACGTCAGGGTAAGTCTGCAAGATCCTTTCCATTCCAAGACTTATTCTGGAACCTCTTCACAGAGATTCATTCAAGTTCACAAATACATTTTAAAAGATACATGAATACATACGCTGATGTCACTGTACTGGTATATTTGAGTAAGATAATTTGGAATTAAATAATGTGACTACAAACAACAAAGGATCAGGCAGTGCCACATTTTAGAGTTTCCCCCATACATAGTTCCATACAGAACACAGGGCCTTGTAAAAAGTCTTGCAGCATTTTAGATTAAGATTCTATAAAAATATATAAAAAGGGCAAGAACAATCTAAACCTTCATTTAGAGATCTTTGTTCTTACATTAACAGTTTCAGAGAAATCACATCGGCTGGAGCCAGGATTCCTGAAACAATTTTCTGGTACAACACAACAGCAGGGAAGCCTATGGCAGATGAACTTTGCTTTTGCCTATGGGCAGCCACATTGCCAACATCAAGGTTCTGACATTCAGTGCACACTGAACAGTTCTATCAACCTCTTCCAGAGCACAAAACTTAACTTCAAATTCAAAGCAAGGCTGCTGTTAGACACTTGGAAGTCACTGTAACCATAAATACCATTTAAATAATTCAGAGAATCCATGAAGCGGTGAGGGTTGGTTAGTGAAATCTCTTTAGCAGCCATTAAGATAGCGTTTTAAAAACGGATATTGCTCTCTCCATAGTAAAGATTGAAACAGGACTTTTATTTTACAGACCAATTTTGACATGTACCTTTGCCAAACTAACCAATCTGTCTGAAGTTTTGCAGATGTAATCTTCGGCTGGAATAGAATATTTTATGTAACAGCTGAGGCAAACTAGACAAGGCTTTTGCATACAGAAAACTTCAGTCTTCCGAAGAAGGGAAACTGAAGTCTTAGGTGATTTCTCTTTACTTTATTCTTGGCTCAAGTGCCATGTTTCAACGGCATATGAACACTATTTGTCTAGTGCACAAAAAAGGTGTCAATGCTAACCTGTAAGCAAGTAAAAACTAAAAAAAAACCCCCAAACTTACCTATGAAGTATTTTAGGTTTTAAACTGGGATAATCAGTTTAATTTTGAGCATTAGCTTGCTAAACCCAGGGTTGTGAGTTCAATCCTTGAGGGGGCCATTTAGGGATTTGGGGCAAAAATTGGGGATTGGTCCTGCTTTGAGCAGGGGGTTGGACTAGATGATCTCCTGAGGTCCCTTCCAACCCTGATATTCTATGATTCTATGAATATAATACAATAATAATAATAAATGGGATAATCACTACCTTATCATTCTGCATTATCTATACAGAAAAAACCCTTAGTAAGCATTGTCCCTACGATTCTACTCTTCGCTTTTCACCAGCAGTAATGCTGAGAGAATAAATTCAATAAAAGCTTATCTATGGGAGTTGGAAAAGAGAAAGGAATGGGCCAAATGGAAAAAAAGTAAATCAATACAAAAGAGGTAAAAATACAGAAGGAGGAGCCCTTCCTAGAGGTTTAAGAGCTTATCTGATCTGGGACAACTGCTGCCTGAGTTGAAGGAATTAGGAACCTAAAAAGAGTAAGCAGCAGAGTTCAAACTTCCTTTTCCCTGTGCAAATGGTAGTATTGAATGAAGATACATTAATTGCCTGCACAGAGTGAATTAGAGAGAACAAAAGGGACAAGAGATGTGGTCACGAAGTCCTCCTCAATTCTAGGGCCTTCCTATGTTAGAATGTTCCTATTCTAACCCTTCCTATGTTTCCTGGTTACAGGGATGTAAAAATATAAAAAAAAGACTAGAATTTACAATAACTACACAGTCTTTCCTGTACATTCAGTCATTCCAAAAGAATGCAGAAAGATTCAAGATGGCTGTATCTGAATTTACAATTTGTAAATTAAATTAAATTATAAGTCATAGATGGAGGTCCACATTGTCCACTCAACACTACTACTGTCTGACAGCTGTGAAAACCTGAATAAAGTGCTCCATGAATACTATGTCCTTTCGGTTATTTGTGACATTAAAGAGGAAGCAGCAGTAAAACCTAGATTTTGTACACCTGGGAAAGTTAAACAGTCTCTTGCTATAATTATACAGATATAACAGACTACTGTATCCAGGCTACTTTGTCATGCTTTGTCTACTTTCCTTGTGAATCACAGCACTCACACAGCGCTGGACTCAAGAGACCGCAGGACAGTTAGGTTGGGGTGTTAGACATAAGCACTACTCTTTCTACATTACGTCTAACATCCTTTTCTGCATATGCCATTCTCTGTCCAATCAGTCTTTGCGCTCCCTTAACTTCTCAGCATGCTCCCGGTCTTCTCTCATTCTTGCCTAGAGGGCCCCAATCAGGATTTGGCCTTGTTGTGCTAGACATTCTACAGACTTAGACACGAAAACTCATCCCTTTAAAAAAAAAAAAAAGCGTGGAGTCCGAGCACTTTCTACACCAAGGGTTAGGCTGCCTTAACTACATTGCTCAGGGAAGCTGTGGACTTTTCACCCCCCTCAGCAACGTAGCTGTATCAACCGAACTTTATTGTAGGACTGGTCTAAGACATGCAACAGACAACTGACAGTGCTCTAAATTGGTTGTTACACAGAGTAGCACTACTTATCTTGGTATACAATTATGCTACGGTTAAATGATCCCTTAGAAAATCAATTGGAATACTGTGGAAAAAGGTTTTAGGCAAAATGTTTCTCTCTCAACCACATTAAATTGACATTATAAAATACATCAATAAGCCTTTTGACTTCTCTAGAATAACCCTTCCAAAAATATACTCGCCTTAAATCTGAATCCTAATGCTATGTGACCTCCTTTAAATGTACATTTTAAGTCAACGTGAACTACCTTTTACATGCGACTCTGAATTGAGAGTTTCATATGCACCTATAGTACTGACTTTAGTTACACGATAAGCTTGATTTTCTGTTACCTTAGAAACCATTTCTACTGGACAGAAAGAAAAGAAAATGGTTCCTTTATTTGGAACAAGTTGCATTTAAATTGCTTCAGATGTGGTTCAGGTAATAAAGTAAGAATGATTTACAGATGTAAGGAAGTAAATTGGTCATTTTTTAAAATCCTGCTGAATGATGCTTATTAGCCAGAGACAGATTAAGTAGAATAGGAGTCTTCCACTAGCAAGGTCACAGGGCAACACTCTGATGAGAAGCCTATCCACAATATAACGATCTGCTAGGGAGAGCTGCAGTTTCTACCGCAGAGCTACATTAATACCTTGCTTGGGAGTGCTGTGTTTCAATCAAACAGCTGGCTATTAGGTGTGATAAATTTGAGACATACCTAGCCACACCCATACTCCCAATCCTTTTAACTGCTGGAACACAAAGAGGAGCTCTTTCCTTCGGAGTCACCTGACTGCTATAATCTCCTCCCCAGCCTTTATTTTAGAGTATAACTAAGGGCATGGCTACACTTGCAGATGTAGAGCGCTTTGAGTTAAACCAGCCTTCGTAGAGCACAGTAGGGAAAGCGCTGCAGTCTGTCCACACGGACAACTTCAAGTGTACTGGTGTGGCCACATTTGTGGCATTTGCAACGGCACTGGGAGCGGTGCATTATGGGCAGCTATCCCAGCATACAAGTGGCTGCAATGTGCTTTTCAAATGGGGGTGGGTGGGGCGGAGTGCGACAGGGAGTGTGTTGTGTGTATGTGGGGGGGGGAGAGTAGGTGGGGGGGCCGAGAGCATGTCAGCATGCTGTCTTGTAAGTTCAGAGAGCAGCAGACCCCCTTCACCCCCCTGCCTCTTGCTCTCTCACACACAGCATTCCACATAAATGGCTGCTGTGTCTCGGAGCAGATAAGCAGCCGGCTGTCAGAAACGGAGCTTTCAAAGGGCATTTCCGCCTTCCTACAGCCGATTCCAAACAACGTCAAGAGTGGCCATTTGACTTAAGGGGTTTATGGGACGTTTCTGGAGGCTGATCAGACGTTTCTGGAGGCTGCAGTAAAGCAACACCTCGTCCACACTGGTGCTGCGGCGCTCCAGCGAGGGCGCAGCAAACGTTATTCCATTCGACGAGGTGGAGTGCCAGCAGTGCTGTAGCCGCGGAGTCAGAGCGCTCTATGTGCCTTGCCAGTGTGGACGGGTAGTGAGCTAGTGTGCCCAGGGCTCCTTTATTGCGCTGAAACTCGCAAGTGTAGCCAAGCCCTAACACCCTATCACCATCATTGCCTACCTCTATGTATAAAAGCTTTCCTAAACAGCAGTATGTAATTAACATGCTTACTGATTGACCAATCTTGCTAAATGCACATTTAAAAGAGAGTGTTCTATCAGAAATTGTCAAGAGTAGTCAATTTAAGATTTAAATTCAGTGTCCCTTTAAATCCAATCTTTCCATTACTATTAGCACTGAAGTTCAGCTCCTGTACGACATTCCTTCTATAGTCCCAGTCACAATACCGGGCTGACTGCATTTCCAGAAAATACATGTGGAGAGACACTTTGGAGTTTTTGTTTAAGAAAAAACCATCCGTCTATTTTGCTGCTGCAAAAAGCTTTACCGAAGTAGGGTAACATGCCAAATTTGCCTTCAGTCATACAAATGCTACGATACTGAAGTAAATTAATTTGTACAAGTAAAAATGAGGACACAGTTTGGCTTTTTCTTCAAGTCACTAATCTATTTTGTACTGGTAGGACTTAAACTATGAATTTCATATACACATTCTTGTGAGGACCAATTTATTTGTCTTGCATACCATGGAGTTCTGTTCCCATACTGGTCTGTAATGAGTGAACATTTGGAACAGTTGCAGATTCTATTCTGGATTTTCCATATTTCCCAAGAGAACTCACTGTACTACAATAGCCATCTTTAATGTCATGAACAAGAACAAATAGGGAAGATTAAAGACCCACAACCCACAGTAAGGAAAAAGCAGAAGTACTGCTGGTTTCGCATAAGGAAAAAGCAAACAAAACACCTATCTACACTACATGCCTAAATGCTATTGTGTAGCAAGTGTTTCCATACGAAAATTATAATTGTATTACCAGTTTATTAAGAGCCAAAAGAGCTGCTGCCTGTTACTGCTGACAGACCTGTGAGAATTCTAATTGACAAGCTAATGAATTATTCACCGAGAAATGCTCAAGGAACTATTTTAATCAAGTTCAATCTAACAGTTTATGTCAATTACATGAAATTATGGGATACTCAGACTAGTTATCTCCCTCAAATTAAATAGTTTAAGTAGTTTATCCTATAGTTATCGTTTAGTGTTGTGACCTCTTCAGAGCTTACCAGACAAGCAGGAATCAGGCCAAGTCAATACTTGGGTGGGACAACTTTAAGAGCTAGAGGAAGAGGTTCAGTGGATGATACTTCCTCTGAAGTTGACACGAAACCAGTGACTATCTTGGCCTTGGGGGCATGGTGATACTGGGAGGCTCAGTCAATCATAAGAGACTGGTAGAGGTCTTGAATCATTGAAATCCTTACTAATTCAAGAAAAAGAAGGTTAACTCATATCCAGCCCACTTTCCAGTTAAGGTACTGCTCTATCCTTATAAAATTCCTCCTTTGGTTTCAAAAGATTACTATAGCTAATCTTGATTTCCTATGTAGTATTGCGCATTACTATTGAAATGGCATTTTACTCCCAAGATAGCTGAATGACTGCATGCAGTTAATTACATTGGTAAGGCATTTTGGGATTTTAAGAATTAAGAGTCACTCTACAAATGGAAGATTCTGAAGTCTGTTACCAGAACTCATTCTTTTTAACTTTTCAAGGAGTTAAACATTGACAAACATGGTCTTGCGACAAGTTATAGATTACTTCCTATATGCAAAACATGACAGAAATGGCAAAACTTTACTCTTACAGTATTATTTCCTATTTAAGAAAAGTTGACAACTATCATTAAGGTCCTATCTACACGAACTGGAACCTTGCTTGTTCAGAATATTGTTCTTGCTAGCAGGATGCTAACATGGGCTTCATGGCAAGTACAAACAGGTATAAAAAGGCTTCTAACAGTTTTATAACTATGTGTGACAAGGTAGAAGATTGAGCTCTCAGTTCCTAATGAAAGGGGGCAGGAGGGAGAATGGAATCTTTAGAGACATCTTTTATCCCGTTTCAGTTACTTGTGTTCAACAGGTGTTAACTAGAAAAAGACCACCTTTTAAAGAGTTAAAATAATAATTGTTCATCCCTAATGGGGTCTACTTGCATGATCACTGATTCACTATTCCTACAGTTCTCCAATCATCTGAAGAGTCTTTCAAGATAGAGTAGAAAGGACCTGAATTTTTATTAATAGTAAGATCTTTAAGTCTCCAATAGATCACAGAGACAAAAAATAACTAACAAACTCATCTCATTAGAAAGCTTTAATGCCCTTTTTTGACCACGGGAGAGTGGATCTCTGCACAACCCTCACCCACCAACTCCTCAAAGTTTGTTCTGTCCATCTTTTCCCCAGCCCACATTAACTGTTTGGGACTCCTTTTCCCTTGTACATGTCTCCTATTGCTAGTCTTTGTATTCCTGCTCTCTTTGATCTGCTGCAGCATCTTTGTTTAAGCAACAGTGGAGTAGGGCTTCCAAGCCAATACTTTTCCCTCAGACTGCCTGGAGCTGCTCTCACAAGCCAGAGCAAAGGCAAGGGCGGTCAGCAGACTCTCCTCTCCACTAAAAATTATGTTGCTGTAAGTCAATGAAGGAGGCAGACTTTGAAACTTTGGACTCCCAACACAGGGATCAGATCATATCAGCTAAAAAGTTCTACTTAAATTGAAAAATACACAAAGCGTTAAACTGGTAACATTCTTAATTCTCAAACAAAAGCACCAAGAAAAAATATTTATGCAATAAGAAATTGCCTGTATTCCACATACTGTTCACAGTATGCACAGCTGGAATTTATAAAATACTGAAAAGCAGACATTTTATGACATTATTTTACCTCCTGATAAGCTCCGAGAAAAAGATGTGCTGGGAATTCTATTCTGAAAGGTGAACCAAAATTGTTAGAGCAAGTTTCTCTTGCTCAATCAGTTAGACAAGTCACAGCTAGACTCTATAAATACAAACATAGTACTCACACAGTCAGTTTTAAGCTCAGTGTAGAAAATGGAAAAAACTTATTTTAAATAGCTTATTGTAACAACCTAGTAATTGTAAATAAAATTCCATTTCTTTGTAATTTAGTGTACCTTGTACTTCATTTCTTTGAATATTCAAACTATCAAATTTAGCCACCAAAGTAGCAGAGTTTCTGACTTACCCAGGAGTAGCCAAAGCACATGCTCACAAGGTTTTATATGTCCAGCCAAGTTTTGTTTACATGAAAGGTCTGTCAATTTTTTGTATGGTTATGTAGATAACTGGATACAATAAGAGAATACACAAATTCAAACCAACTCCCAGGAACATATGGGTTTAGAAACTATTGTGTATGTTGCTACAGTAATCATGCATTCTTTCCAGTGGTTCTTAACTTGGATTGACTTAAGGAGGAGGAAGAGAACAACATTATGTTCTGCTCTTTCAGAGGATGGATAACTTAAGTCTTTTCCACCGAATTAATATGATATTTGATCTGAACTCAAAGAGATTGACCATCTTTTATTCATGTCAGGCCAACATCCTTGCAGGTGTGTCATTTAAAAACTGACCCAACTGTCAACATACCAGAAGGCAAGTATGAGAAAAGTCTTTAGAATAATTGTGCTCAGATATGCTATGGAGGAATTATAAATGTATCAGAATATTATGGCTCTGCATAACTAAATTTTGTACTTATTTTATGGAATCCTCCTTAGGTTGATATGAATCTCAGAAAACATGTTTGACAAAATTACCAACTGAAAGGCAGAATCTACCTATATAGTAAATTATGACCAAGGTTAGGGTGGGACAAGGAGTTGCACTTAAGCCTTCAAGATCATACACTCAATAACCAAAGGTGTAGTTCACAAAAGGGAGAAAACCATTAATCTAAAAATTCTAAAGAAGAATATGTTTATAAAGGCAGAACATCCACCCTGCAGGCTTCAAAAGACCTAATTTCAGAAGACCAAGCAGGATATAGACAACTGAATAGAAGTCACAAGGGAAAACTTCTATTTACAAAAACTTCTCCTGCACAAGACTTAACAGGTTTGTTTTATGAGAGATGAAGACATCCCTCCTCCACAAGGCAGGATACCCTGACAAGGAGAGAATACTTAGGAGCGAACTACAAATAAAAAGTTGCTTTTGCCTTTTAGATATTCCATTTTCCACTCCAATGTTTATGTTTCTGCCTTTTAACATCAGCAGGTCCTCACTTTCCAAAGACAACTTAAATCATAGCCCAACATTTTAAGAAATTAGCAACTGCATAAATTAGGAACAAAGCTTTTAATATGTACATTAACATGCATGTTGCCTTACACCATTTAGTGAAAATATTTAAGAAAGTTACTAGATAATGTTTACAAGTACATGACAGATTTCCAAATATCTTTCGACATGAACTAGAGAGCTAGCTCCTGGAAGTTTAAGTGGCAATGCCAACATGAAATACAATCTGATAATATTTATTAAGACAGCAATATCAGAGGCGTAGCCAGAAACAGAAACAAGAGTGCTCTCTCTCTACATCTTACTAGTTATGAAACAGCATGAGACATACATGTACTTGAAAGTTAAGTTGACAAATTCATTTCCCCTCCTCAGAGCACAATAGTTAAGCTAACTGAACTCCCAGGGCAGATGCAGCTATGTTAACAGAAGAATTTTTCCATCAACCTAGCTGTCACTGTTTGGGGAGGTGGCTTACTTACACTGATAGAAACCCTCCTTCCATTGCTGGAGAAAATGGAAGCTATACTATGGCGCTACAGCAGTAGCACCGTAGTTGTTACCAAGGTAGTGCCTATAGTGCAGTCATGTCCTAAGACTCTGATCCTGCAAGCTGACCACATGGGTGGAAGTTTGAACCTGTCAGAAGACTCAGTGGGGATCTGTACAGGAGCAAGGGTCCATCTGCATAGATCAGGGACTAATGGGGGGGGGGGGGGGGGGAATAGTTTTACTAAAGAGCATCAGTGGAAATACCACAGACTGCATTTCTGGCTGCGACACTGATTTTCCAGTCTGGATACATGTAAGCAACCAGACAATATGGATGCTTTGTTGCTTCATATTTATATTCATAAGGAATTTTAGTTTAGTAATTGTACACAGAATCAAGAGAAAATAGAAGCTATTATATTCCACTGCAATTTTACTTTAATGGTAGACTATAAATCCGAGGACAGAATTTAAGTTGAATCACAAGTATTGCCACAGTTAAAAGTCCATCAAACAAAACATCTGAATTAGAAGGAATATGCCTGAAGTTTCACTTTAAGAAAGGTGAATGGGTGTATTAAAAAAAAAAGTAAAATCTTATGGTAAGTCTGCACTTAAAATGCTACAGCTGTGCTGCTGCAGTTCTTCAGTGTAGACACCCACTACAGAGATGGGAGAGGTTCTCCTGTTGCTGTACTTAATTCATCTCAGAGATGCAGTACCTAGTGCAGTCTACACTGGGAGTTAGGTCAGCATAGCTGTGTTGTCTCAGGCTTGTGGATATTTCCACACCCTGAAAGATGTAGCTATGCTGATGTAAGTTTTCAGTATAGACCAGACCTTATTTTATTATAGATAGAATTAGTGAAGTGTTCAGTGTAATATGTGAGTTTACGGGGAAATTGATTTTTTATAGCAGGTATGCCATAAACAAATATTGTACATGAAAGAAGGCTAGCACTATTCCCAAACTATTCTAGAAACTTTAAAAATTGCAGGAGAGGGGAAAAGAACGAAAGACAGCATTAATTCTAGCATGCCAACTTAAATGTAGTGTTGGCATCACTGTGTGCAGTATTTCCACCTTTCTGTTGGAGCTACGATTTCATAACTTTCCTTTTCTGTGCTACTGAAAGGTCTCAAGCTCATGACCTGGGGAGTGCTAAAAGCTCAAACTTTTACAATCACATGCCAATCAGAGGATTTCTACATTAATTTCAGTTTACTGCGTTGAGAGCTCTGCAGAATTTCTTTAAAAAAATCTCCTTTCTAGAAACAGCAGGAAGGAAGGAAATTCTGGTTGCCTATAGCTACCAAATCAACAGACTTATTCTTCTGGAAATAAAAGGTATTTTTACATACAAAAAATAGAGGCTGCTGTCTTACAACTTCTTACTGTTCAACTGAAGTTCTACAACTAAGAACATGTATTCTAATATCCTAGTTTCTAGGAATGAGATCTGTGAGTTAAAGTATTTAATGATTCAGGGAAAAGCAAAGTTCTGAAAAGATAAATGAAATTTTATGCACAGTAGTAAAGAAGAACTTCACGTTCACTAAACTTGTTCTGTAGATTCCCTTCCAAAAGAACAAAGACTAAAACAGAAGAGGATAACTCGGGAAGAGACTGAAGAAGGGATAGAAGGAAAGAAAATGATTTTGCATTCACTTGAGACACTAGTGAATCTATTAGGTTTTGGTTCAGTGAGAGTTAGGGCATGGCTACACTTGCAGATGTAGAGCGCTTTGAGTTAAACCAGCCTTTGTAAAGCACAGTAGGGAAAGCGCTGAAGTCTGTCCTCACGGACAGCTTCAAGCGTACTGGTGTGGCCACATTTGCGGCACTTGCAGCGGCACTGGGAGCGGTGCATTATGGGCAGCTATCCCATGCAGCATGCAAGTGGCTACAATGTGCTTTTCAAATAGGGGGTGGGGGTGGGGTGGAGTGTGACAGGGAGTGTGTTGTGTATATGTGGGGGGAGAGGGTGAGTTTGGGGGGGGCTGAGTGCATGTCAGCATGCTGTCTTGTAAGTTCAGACAGCAGCAGACCCCCCTTGCCCCCCCACTTGCTCTCTCTCACACAGCATTCCACATGAACAGTTGCTTTGTCTTGGAGCAGATAAGCAGCCGGCTGTCAGAAACTGAGCTTTCAAAGGGTATTTCTGCATTCCTACAGCCGATTCCAAACAACATCAAGAGTGGCCACTTGACTTAAGTGGATAATGGGACATTTCTGGAAGCTGATCAGAGTGCAGTAAAGCAACACCTCGTCCACACTGGCGCCGCAGTGCTCCAGCAAGGGTGCAGCAAACATTATTCCACTCGCCAAGGTGGGGTACCAGCAGAGTGCTCTACGTGCCTTGCCAGTGTGGACAGAAAGTGAGCTAGTGCGCCCGGGGCTCCTTTATTGCACTATAACTCTCAAGTGTAGCCATGCCCTTAGTTTATAATCTTTTAGTTTATACTAAGGCTGGAAAATTTTATCCAGTTCTTACCAGCCTAAGGACTAACTGCAGCAAGCAAGGAATAACACCACTAGTGCTATCAGAGCTGTTACACTTCCTTTCTACTCCACCCCCAAGCCACAACCCCTTGCTGTACTACCTCATTTCTTTAAATTACAACTATTTATTGCATATCAGCTTTTTATTTAACACATTTTTAAAATGCTACTTCATAAGGCTGGTCAAATTACAGAAATGTACTGGCTGAATACATTTGACAAATTCTTCTATTAATGTAATATATTTGCTGATTAATACTGGTTGGCTAGGGAGTTGGTTGAACACCACAAAGCAGTCTTGAGTAAATTTTATAAATATCTATACAATATTTTTGTCAAGTATTTTACCAAGCTACTTAATCCTTTGCCTCTGTAACTCTTCCTGTCTTCACTCCTTTTTCCAGTAAGATCATTAATTTTTCCTCCCAGAGTTTTCAACTGAGGTTCCGCTCTCCATGCTCCCTCTTCCACCCTTATTTTTTTTCCGCCAACCCCCACCCCCAAAAAAACCCTTTTCCTATAGCATAGCTTTAACTTGTCTCTTCAATCATTCCCTCTCTGCCACTGGACCCAACCAAAGGCTTGGGAATTGCAGATTTCTAATAATCAGAAGGCTAAGAATTAACTACAGACTATGGAAGACAAAGTCTCTACTGCCAAATGTACAGTCAAGCCGTTCCAACTGCACATATTCTTATTAGGGACCTATTCAGTAGTTCCAGTGTCCACGTCTTTCCTGGCCAGGTTGGATAAATGGAATTAAAAAGATAAATCTGGATTTATTTAAAATCAGTTAATGCATCTTGCTTTAAAATAAAGCTATTTAAAATTAAATTTGAAAGTATGACAATTCATGTTAAGACCTATGTTCACTATAATTTATTAAAATCAGTTAAATTACATAATATTCAAACAGTACATGTTTGCTGCCAAAGTTTTAAAGAAAAAGTAAACCACTGAACTAGCGGGAAGTCATTAACCAACAAACCATGTGAAACCAGGAGTTTACTGAAGGGCTAAACCAGCTTTTGGACAGCAGCAGCCTCTTCCGCAGGTACAGAAGAAAATATTTTCTTCATTTGTTTACTCAACTGGTTTAGTTCAATGATTTTCATTCAAAGTTGAGAAACCAACTAGGAGTTGGAAAAGGAAGAGCTTTCTTGCTTGAAAACCTCGAAAGCTTACTTTTACCAGCTTAGGTTAAAACTTTGCCAAGGTACAAATTATTTTACCTTTTGCCCTTGGACTTTCGTTTCCACCACCAAATGTCTAACCGGGTTTTTTATTAGGAAAGAGCCGTTTGGAAACGTCTTTCCCCTCAAAATCCTCACCAAAACCTTGCACCCCCCTTCCTGGGAAAGGTTTGGTAAAAATCCTCACCAATTTGCATAGGTGAACACTGACCCAAACCCTTGGATCTTAATGAAAAAACATTCAGTTTCTTAAAAGAAGAATTTTAATACAAGAAAAAGTAAAAAGAATCACCTCTGTAAAATCAGGATGGTAAATACCTTACAGGGTAATTAGATTCAAAACATAGAGAATCCCTCTAGGCAAAACCTTAAGTTACAGAAAGACACAAAAACAGGAATATCCATTCCATTCAGCACAGCTTATTTTCTCAGCCATTTAAAGAAATCATAATCTAATGCATATCTAGCTAGATTACTTACTAAGTTCTAAGACTCCATTCTTGTTCTGTCCCTGGCAAAAGCATCACACAGACAGATCCAGACCCTTTGTTCCCTCCCCCAACCTCCAGCTTTGAAAGTATCTTGTCTCCTCACTGGTCATTGAGGTCAGGTGCCAGCGAGGTTATCCTAGCTTCTTAACCCTTTACAGGTGAAAGGGTTTTTCCTCTGGCCAGGAGGGATTTTAAAGGTGTTTACTCTTCCCTTTATATTTATGACAAGATACATCAACACTTTGTCTAGCCAGTATATGCAAAGCCTTTGTGGCAGAGTTGGCTTATTGTTAGAAGCAAATTGGTAACAGTTTTCTGTGTTTTAGACTGGTACACTTTCATCTTCTCTATCTGTACAGTGGTATAAGATGCATTGTAATTACTCTAATCAACTATGCTTATGCAGACACTTTACAACTTTCTATTACATGTACTTCTAATTTTAGTTTCTTCTAGTAAGTTACAAGTTAAGCCTTAAGAATCCTTTTTTAAAAAAAAGTATGCTCATCAACAGTTACAAAATGCCCTCCTGAGCCAACTCTCCTCAATTATCTTAACATTTGAATTTAATTGCTTCTGAGGGCTTATGTCAGACAGAGTTGAGGATAAAAACCTCAGCAGACACTATCCTTAATTCATACCACAGTGCAATAGCACATATGGTACACAGGATCACATACACAGATCCCTGTATTAGGAAAGAAAAACTGACAATTTAAGACTGGATTATCAGACCAGATTTTGGCCTCAACTTCAAATTTCCTTGCTTTTGTGGGTTCACCATATGCACAGCTATTTTTTAGTAAGTTTATTAAAGATACACAACTGTTGACATTGTGAATACATACAGTGAGCAGTAAAAAGAAATCTAAATTCAACTGCATAAAAGTTACACATTACAGAAGCATAGCCTAATGAATTATATTAATGATTTATTTTCAACCAGTTCACCCCATTTGGTCCATTTTTAATCAAATGAATCAGTTAATCTAATAAAGAAAAATTTAATAATGGATGTAATATGCACGGTAGAGTAATAAATTCAATTTTTAATTCTTATCAAATGTATTGATGAAATCCATCACTAGCTGCCGTTACTAGAACAGATATTTTTGTTCAGCTTCGGCTAATTAGAACATTTCTCTACCATGGGGAGGAAGAAAAGAGAGAGAACATATCCTTGAAATAATTGTTTCGATCCAGAAGTTTAACAGTCTTGGACATTCCCAAGACATGAGCCCCTTTATCATAGTGTTTCCTTGAGCATTTTGTATTTATTATTTTGAGACTACCATGTGACAACAGTTTTCCATTTGTATTCTATCCATTCACAAGAGGCAGGAGGAGAAGAGAGACTATAGTAAGCACCTCTGTCTACACTAGGTTTACTTTAGTTGACTGTCAGTTACTTTAAGTTAGCTAACATTTGTATGTGCTGGTCTGAACACCCCACAAATCATTGTGGCAGGACACAAGTTGCATTTCTAGACTGAGTTCTGCATTTGCTAAATTGTGTTAGATGGCAAAGTTTTATACTCAGTGGTTAGCATTGTTTCAAGCTGTATTTCTTTCAATATAGAGAATATCATACTATGTGAATTGTCCTTGGGACTTTCAGAATGATGATGAATAATGAAAAATTTGATGCGTCAATAGAAAAACTTCATAATTCAGAGGTGTGAGCAAGGAAAGGGAAGAGAGGTTATTCACAAGCTAAACAATTCAAAGAAAAATGGAATACAATGGAAATTCTTAACAATTTAGGTCAGGGCTAGTCAATAGGTGGATCACAGGCCAAATCTGGACTGCCAGAGGCTTTTGAATGGACCAAGAAATTTTATTTACTTATAATTATTGTTATTGCAGTACGAAAAATGGTTTTTCTGGAGTCTGGACCTTGTCCAGATTTCTTGATCAATGTATAGTCCTTAACAAAAAATACAATTGACTATCCCTGTTTTAGGTAAATCTGGAGATGTTCTGAGATCATGTTCTGCCACTGTGATTCCAAGGGCTTGTCCACACTTACATGGCTGCAGCAGCGCAGCTGCACCAGGGCAGCTGTGCCATTGTAGCACTTAGTGAAGACCCTACCCATGCTGATGGGAGTGCTTCCCCAAGGAGCAGGGGGGTAGTTATGTCAATAGGAGACACCCTCCCGTTGACATAACACTGTCTACAGAGGTGGTAGGACAGTATATCTGTATCACTCAGGAGTATGGATTTACCACATTTCTGAGCGACAGAGTTATACCAACAGAAGTTGGTAGCGTAGACCAAGCCTTAAAAGCTTAACAATGAAGTCCCCATAAAAAAAAAGAGTTTCATTACAGTGTACCGTAAGTTCGTGAGTTGAAGAGAGGAGGAAAATACACACTAAGATAAAGGGTAGATGGCATTATTTAAAAAACAAAACAAAACAAAAAAACACCACGCCAAAAAAACCCACCAAAAACTAAAGTGACAGTCTCAGTGAAGATTTTAAAAAGCAAGCTCAATTTAAAGTTCCTCTTCAAATCCTTATTTGTAGAATCTATCATAATGGCCAATGAAAACTTTTGACTTTCAAGACTGCTGTTTATACTTCAGGATAATAGCTGAAATGGTCAAAGGGCATTGGGAGTGGGCTACTTAATGTCTTCTGGAAAAACAGATCTACTACTATGAACATCGAATGCAACTGCTGAATCAGGAATATACTGACAAAAGATGAGATGTGAGTAACAGGAAACGTGCTGCAACATTCTGGTTCAGTTCTGTAAAACTAGTAGAAGGGTGAGAAAGCACTGATTTTCAAGTCAAATTCAAGATTTAAAAATCTCAAAATAAATAATCCTGTGTGGAAGGGTGTGATCAGTTCTAACAGAAACTCACAATGGCAAAAATCTGTAAATAAGGTTGGAAGTTCTTTTCAATCCTCTCCAGGCCTCTGAGATTTACATGTCAAAGAAGCTGACTGACCAAACCTTAAATCAGAATCCCTTAAATCTTTCTGGAGAAGACCCCAGAATATTCCTGTGATCACCCTATTCATCCCAGGATTATAGACTATTCTGATCATTTAAAAATCTGGTCACACATTCAGGACCAGTGAAATACAAGTGTTATAACCCACCTAATGATGACAATTTTGACTAGGGGGAGAAAATAGTCAGTCCCTGTATGTGGGTTATCCAAGCTTAGAGCAACAAACTATTTGGCTATTCTAGGCCGATTGAAGACCGTTATAAATTTCAATCCTGAATATCTTGTGCCTTTATTAAGTTTCTGAAGATTAGAACAAGCCAGGTTACTAAAAGGTCTACTATACTTTTCAAATACACATTGTTCGCTATCAAGTTTATCATTACAACAAAAGCCACTTGACCTGAACACTTGGCTAGTTTGATGTAAATTACCAATGATACTCTGAATCCAAACCAACCCTCTTTTTATTTCAGGTAGTTTTTCATTGCAGTCTTACAAACTCTTAACTCTCTTCTCTAGGGAGGTGAAGTGTCTGTATTGCAGTTGAAATAGTTTGAACACTGATTCATTTGACAGTTTGCCACTTGAAAGTGGTACTTGAAAGCTGAATAAGACACTACCAAGTCTTGTTCTATAAGCATGTCTGTGAATGTTTTCAAATAGTCTTTTGAAAAAAAAATAACTCTGTTGAAGTTCATGTCATCAGGACTAGAAAGAGAGTCTGAACTCCAGCACTGGTACACAAAAAATTTAAAATATTCCTGTCTACCGATGTATTTGTTTAATGACTGGAGAGTGCAACTATTTTTAAAAAGCATTTCAGTTCACAATTAGAGAGTGGAGATCTGGGAATGCTTCAGATTCTTTTAAAATAAGCAGGCTGTCACCGGATACGAAACAGCCCTATTCCATGTGCACACGGAAGTAAAAACCACAAGCATGCAAGTGTACCTGCTATGACTAGCACATGCTCTTAAAATGACTTCCCATACTTTCTGTAAAAAAAAAAAAAAAAAAAAAAAAAAAAAAAAAAAAAAAAAAAAAAAGGAGTACTTGTGGCACCTTAGAGACTAACAAATTTATTTAAGCATAAGCTTTCGTGAGCTACAGCTCATTTCATCGGATGCATTCATTTTCCACTGAATACAGACTAACACAGCTGCTACTCTGAAACCATATTTTCTGTGTTTTACTTGTTTAATTCTATCCTACAATTTGTCTTTTTCTGAAAAGTTCTGATGGTTTAATAAATTGTCCCAGGTCCTATACTTTTTTCACTCTTCTGAAGAACAGTCTGTCCTTGTGAAATCTGCAGTGTTGCTGCAGCCATGTTCGTCCCATGATGTTAGAGAGAGAAGATAGGTGAGGTAACATCTTTTACTGGACCAACTTCTGTTGTTGAAAGAGACAAGCTTTTGAGCTATACCTGGGAAGGTATCTTTCCTTTCCCAGACCTGAAGATGACCTCTGTGTAGCTCAAAAGCTTGTCTTTTTCATCACTAGTAGTTGGTCCAATACCAGATATTCCCTCACCCATATTGTCTCTCTAATAGCCTTGCAAAGAGCATTCAGTCATGTGCCTCACAGCACAATTTTATCAAAATCATGACAGATGGATATTTAGGGTCAGATCCTTAATTATGTAAATTGGAATAGTGTTAGTGACTCCTTTGGAGCTATGCTGACATACAGCAAGTGAATTTGACCCATGAAATATTGTCAAAGTAAGGAGGAAGGCTAAACTTTAAACTCATCAAAAGAAGCCATACTGACTTACTACATTCGAGCTCACAAATTATTAGAAATCTTGTTTCCAGTAACCTAAAATTAAGACACTATTACACGTGGAGTAACTTCACCCAATAAAGCGTATATATACGCACTCCTATTTAGAAAGGGACGAGTCAGGAGATATTTGCAAGAATTCTTTTAAAAAAAGAACAGCCAAGGATACAAGTGTAGCAGAATTATCTGCCACAAAGAAGATGGGCCAAGGGGTGAGTCGGCAAGAGATGAAAATGGAGAAATGTGGAGAAAGGAGATGTCGAGAAAACCAAGAAAGCAGCCAGCAGCTATAGCGAGACTGGAGCAAGGATTTTTCCCAATTGCTGGGAAATCTGAATGTTTTGAGAGAATGTTTTCTCCCTCTGCATAATGCAACCAAAGAGACAGAGGGGGTCATGAAGGGAAATGGAAAAATTACTAAACAAATTAAAGGTGACATGCATATTCTTTTAAAAAAGGATTTAAGACTAAAAACTTATATAGTTCCCCAGGAATTATCTGGGATATTCCTTAATGTAGATCATCAGATTTCCTACTGTAATCTAAGGTACCAGTAGTTATGCTCAAACCCCAATATATTGAGCAGACTATCCAGAAGCATTGACATGAGAAAAATTCATGTTCCTGCAGCATATTGAAGGGACACCAAGATAGAGATATTAGTTTCTTTCTATATGAGCTAACCTACATAGGAGAGAAGAGAAAGCAGGGCAGATGAGCGATATTCAACAAGAGCACTGAATGGATTCACAGTTTAGATTAATGTGCACTGCCAGTGTTACACAGGGGAGAAGCATCTGTTTATTGAATCAGAAGCATAGGTCATATTTAAGAGGTCAGCGTGGCTTTACTACAACAAAAAGGTTAGATCACAAACAGTCCCTCCATGAATATCAAACCAGGATACAGAATAATCTATTCTAGGGGTTGGCAATCTTTCAGAAGTGGGGTGCCGAGTCTTCATTTATTCACTCTAATTTAAGGTTTCGCGTGCCAGTAATACATTTTAACGTTTTTATAAGGTCTCTTTCTATAAATGTTTAATATATAACTAAACTATTGTTGTATGTAAAGCAAATAAGGTTTTTAAAATGTTTAAGAAGCTTCATTTAAAATTAAATTAAAATGTAGAGCCCCCCGGACCGGTGCCAGGACCTGGGATAGTGTGAGTGTCACTGAAAATCAGCTCATGTGTTGCCTTTGGCACACGTGTCATAGGTTGCCTACCCCTGATCTATTCTAACTATGCAGTTTTGTTTATTAACATTCCTTGACACTGCAAGGGGATATAAAGTTTCTGTCAAATCTGCAACAAGCTTGTTTCCTAGACCTTTAAGAAATGGGACTATAAAATTGGCTCTCAGACCCATGAATATTTGTGGGTAAAAAGTGAAAGCAACATCAGACTCTGGAGTTCGGCAAATAGGAACAAGTAGCACAAGAATGTTTCTGGTGTGCAACCAGCCAGCAAGTGGCACAAACAGAAAATAAACCAATTAAAGACACTTCCTGGTTAAACACCTGCTTTAAGATATATGTTGTTTATAGACTAGTGGTTCTCAAACTTAGCAGATCATTGTACCCCTTTCAGGAATCTGAAACCTGAGCCCCACAGCTGAAGCATGCAACTTAGCTTCATGGGGACCTGGGCAACTGCCCTGCTTGCCACCCTCTAATGCCAGATCTGCACTTGCAACCCCCTTGGGGGGGAGTGGCGGTCACAACACCCAGGTTGATTGATCTAGATGAGTTCATGTACCCCCCCGGAAAACCTCTGTGTACCCCTAGGGGTACACATATCCCAGTGGTTCTCAAGCAGGGATACTGCATTAAAAACATAAGAATGGCCCTACTGGGTCAGACCAAAGGTCCATCCAGCCCAGTATCCTGTTCCCTGACAGTGGCCAGGGCCAGGTGCCCCAGAGGCAATGAACAGGTAAACATCAAGTGATCCATGCCTGTTGCTCATTCCCAGCTTCTGGCAAACAGAGGCTAGGGACACCATCCCTGCCCATCCTGGCTAATAGCCATTGATGGACCTATCCTCCATGAATTAATCTAGTTCTTTTTTGAACCCTGTTACGGTCTTGGCCTTCACAACATCCTCTCGCAAGGAGTTCCACAGGTTGACTGCGCATGGCATGAAGAAATACTTCCTTCTATTTCTTTTAAACCTGCTGCCTATTAATTTCATTTGGTGACCCTTAGTTCTTGTGTTATGAGAAGTAGTAAACACTTTATCTACTTTCTCTACACCAGTCATGATTTTATATATCTCAATCATATCTCCTCTTAGCTGTCTCTTTTCCAAGCTGAAAAGACCCAGTCTTATTAATCTCTCCTCATACGGAAGCTGTTCCATACCCCTAATAATTTTTGTTGTCCTTTTCTGAACCTTTTCCAATTCCAATAAATATATCTTTTTTGAGATGAGGCGACCACATGTGCACACAATATTCAAGATTAATCAATTTGGTGTCTGAGTACCTCCCATTGATGCTTGAAACGATGTGATTAATCGGTTACATATGGGGAATGACTTTCCATTAGATATTGTTGTGTGTCTGTCTGTGCTATAGTTACTCGGTAGGTTGTTCAGTTTTGGAAAAGAGAAAGGTGAAAAAAATCTTTAAAACAGTTTGGAAAGAATGCTTGGTCTTTAGTCATGGAGCTGTACAGTATGAAATGCAACAACTATTCACTAGCCAAACGTGGATCAAAAACACACTGTGGTTGTTGACATTTTTAACGGACATTGAAATAAAGCATCTGTAACCATGTATCCAAAAGGAATGGATGCCAGATTCAAATAATCGTTTTATCATAGCAACCAAAAGCACACTGTGTGTTGATTAGCAACCAGTATAGACAACACATCCTCCTTTCTCGTGTTACTTCATCTAACAGTTTACTCAACGATTCATTAGTGAGCTAGCTCAGGAGGACCGTGTAGAAAATCATATACTTACATAGGGGAAAGTGGTACAGTACAAACTACTGCACTGAAGACAGCAGGTACTGTTTAGTAACATTGATGATGTTCAAATTACAATTTAATAGGTAAAAGAACAAAACTAGTTGTGTTAAATATTGGGGCACGTGGAGAAGGATGATAAACACCACCTAATCACATTATGTAGGGTTTAATATTTTATGACATCGCTTTCTGTGCACTCCCTGAATCAGTTCTCCAATTCAAAATCTGCAAAAGGGTGAGGCAATTTATGCTGCTTCTCATGAGGCCACTGAGAATGAATGTAGTCAGAGTTGACAAGTGGACAAAGAAACAAAACGGGTTTTAAAAAAAGAGAACATTTTCACTTGTTTTCTACCTGAACTGAAAAAGTGAATTACAAGTAGCTTGCTGCCAACATTTCAGTTAACTACCATTAGTTTGCAGCCATGAAGATTAGTGTCAATTTATGTATTGCAAATCCATTGCTAAGAAGCCTGACAAAAAGGTATATTTAAAATTTAGAAAATTGGCAATTAACAAATAATAATTATAAGCAAATACTCACCAGCAACCACACACCACACAACAGAACCACTAACCCAGGAACCTATCCTTGCAACAAAGCCCGTTGCCAACTCTGTCCACATATCTAGTCAGGGGAAATCATCATAGGGCCTAATCACATCAGCCACACTATCAGAGGCTCATTCACCTGCGCATCTAACAATGTGATATATGCCATCATGTGCCAGCAATGCCCCTCTGCCATGTACATTGGTCAAACTGGACAGTCTCTACGTAAAAGAATGAATGGACACAAATCAGATGTCAAGAATTATAACATTCAAAAACCAGTTGGAGAACACTTCAATCTCTCCGGTCACTTGATTACAGACCTGAGGGTGGCTATCCAACAAAAAAGCTTCAAAACCAGACTCCAACGAGAGACTGCTGAATTGGAATTAATTTGCAAACTGGATACAAATAACTTAGGCTTGAATAGAGACTGGGAATGGATGAGTCATTACACAAAGTAAAACTATTTCCCCATGTTATTTCTACCCTCCACCCCACCCCCCACTTTTCCTCAGATGTTTTTGTTAACTGCTGGAAATGGCCTACCTTGCTTGTCACCATGAAGGGTTTTCCTCCTTTCCCCCCTCCCCGCTGCTGGTGATGGCTCATCTTAAGTAATCACTTTCCTTTCAGTGTGTATGATAAATCCCATTGTTTCATGTTCTCTGTGTGTGTATATATCCATCTCCCCACTGTATTTTCCACCAAATGCATCCGATGAAGTGAGCTGTAGCTCACGAAAGCTTATGCTCAAATAAATTTGTTAGTCTCTAAGGTTTCAGAGTAGCAGCCGTGTTAGTCTGTATTCGCAAAAAGAAAAGGAGTACTTGTGGCACCTTAGAGTCTCTAAGGTGCCACAAGTACTCCTTTTCTTTTTGCGAATACAGACTAACAGGGCTGCTACTCTGAAACCCATCCTAAAATTCTCTTCTTGCACTATCCCTTGGATTTTGCACAATTCTCTTCTTGCCCCAGAACTCCCAAACAGAATGAAAGAGGACTTAAGGAAAAATTCACAGTAGCAGAAAGGAGGCTAAGTCCCTTACTGCTTCCTTTTTCAGATAGGGATGTCTTTCAAGTTCATTTGTTCTTCCCCCTCACAGAGAATCTATACCACAGTACTCCATCCTGAAAAAAGGCAATGGTGCTCCTTTAGGCAGATATAACTAAAGCAAAACAGGGTCCTTCCAAGGGTATGTGATACCTCCACAGTCCTCCCAAGCATATGCAGAAGACGACTAAACTGTCTCTACTAGTCAATACCTATAAGTCACTACTGGAAGTCTATTTTGGACTCTAGCTTCCTCCTGTCTCCTTTCCCTTTGCTTGTCTTGACCAACGTACTTGTGCTCACGAATGATGTGTCCTTATACTCTTGTCCTACTGAGATGCTGACAGTGACCAGGAGCTATCAATCTTAATGTGCTACTGAGGTCACTGCTGGAAAAGTGTGCTGCATCCACAAGACATAGATGTAATATCCTTTGAAAATTCCCCAGCAAGCAAAACCTACGAAGGTACAGGAAGTTTTTATACTAAAACCAGGAATGTCAGGAAATAGTCTGGCAACGGAAATATAATCTGTCTTTTTGCTGAGGTGCTGGACAGGATTGTGAGCAATTACATCATTACAGAACCTAGGGGGGTTGTGGATCCTGCAACCCATTACCCCCACCTTCCTTGAGGATGAGTAGCAAGAGTCAGAAGTGGAATATGAGGAGAGTAATGAACATCTCTCCCTCAAAAGCCAGGATCTCTTTGGGATTAAGGACACTGAGGCCTGCTGTGCAGGAATCAAGCCCAATTCCCAGAGAGAAACCCAGGATTTAGGAAGCAGATCCTATCAAGGGAACCTCAGTGTGCAAGTATCTAACTTTACAATTTACTGTGCTAACTTCTCTTCTAGGTGCCCCACTACTGCAGCCATCTTTGGCAGATATGAGCTTGGAGACTGAGGGGTTGTCTACACTTGAAACGCTACAGCGGTGCTGCCCTCGCACCTCAGGGTGTAGACACCCCCTACGGCAGGATTCTCAAACTGGGGATCGGGACCCCTCAGGGAGTCGTGAAGTTATTACATGGGGGGTCGTGAGCCTCCACCCCAAACCCCGCTTTGCCTCCAGTATTTATAATGGTGTTAAAACATACAAGTTTTATTTATATGGGGGGGAGGTCACAATCAGAGGCTTGCCTTGGTGAAAGAGGTCACCAGTACAAAAGTTTGAGAACCACTGCACTATGATGACAGGAGGGGTTCTTCCACTGCCATCGCTAGCGCTGTCTGTGCCGGGGGTTCGGTCACTCAGGAGCGTGCGTTTTTCAGCCATAGCTGGCTTGGCTTAACTTCTGAGTTTAGAGCTAGGAAATTTCTCCAATTCCTGCCTCCCTTGGGTCCATGCTGTCCCACCTTGATTCACTTCCCACCCCCAGCAGATATTTTCACAATGGTGTCTTGAACAGCTGGGCAATCAGCTTCTGTCTCATGCTAAAGCCCCAACCATCAATTGTTTATAAGTCCCTGCCATGAAGGACACATACCCATCTATATAGCTATTTCCCTTTCACCTCCCTGCATCTCTCCTGCTTGCCAAATATCATCCCCATGTCCCAAAAAATTATTCACCTGCTCCAGATGGTATAAGGCACCAAGGCACAGCTGCAACCTCTACCCCACCTGCCCACTCGCAGCACATTTGAATAATGAAAAAACATTTAGTTGCGCTAAATTCAACTGTTTATTGAGGCAGTAGTTACAGGAAAAGTTTGGTTAGTATTCTCAGTTTACATGAAGTAGACATGGACATTGATTGCCCATAAAGGGACTAAGGCTACAGCTGAAGCATACATACCCTGTAGCACCCATTTGTACATGAAGAGACGTTCACTTTAAGGACAGAAGAGCCATACAGCTCTGAATGGCTTTTCAGAGACTTACATAGAAAGACTGGGTACAGTTAAGGCTTTAAATAACCAGTGCAGAACCCTATCTCTCTCCACTTTCAGCACATCTGCAGGGAAGATAAAGAACCTAAGACTGAGAAATTGCTTGATTTTGGTATAGACATTATGTGGGATAGCTGCACAGTCACTGCCCTAGTATAGCTCACAATTCACTCCTGCTGCATTTCAGGGAGTACCAGCTTGATGAATAACTTCACAGCATCTCTCTCGTCTGCAGTTTGCCTTTTTAAATAAGGCCATTCTCTGCCTCCTAGTCACTTGCATCAATGTAATGTCATTGAAAGTCGGGACAGCGCAAAGTGGATGTTGAGGGGATTACTTTACAGCTCACCCCAGGTGCTCTCCACTAACCTTTCCAACCTCATATAAGCACATCCCAAGGCACATCAAAACTGCAAAGACAGACCAGTAACAGTTCCCAACACCAGACAGTCTGCAAGGCACCACTGCACACCCAAACAGCATAGAGGGCACACGGAAAAAATCCCAATCTAGTAATCCTCAAACACATAACACCTACTATCTCCGAGTTCCCAGACTTCGCTATAGATCCCTCCAAAAAACCCTGAAAAAACAGACACCTGGATGTTGTATTTGAGAGGGAACAACAGGGAGCTACCTAAAGAGAGCCCTGCTGTGGTCAGACAGCATTCCCATGACCAAAGACACTGCAGAGCAGTGGTTTTCAACCTATTTTCATTTGCAGACCCCTAAAAATTTTCAAATGAGGTGCAGACACCTTTGGAAAGATCCTAGCATTGAGAACCTTTCCAAACCACCCTGCATTAATGTCTATGAACCTATCACAGTGGTCAACCATGCTTTGGAGCACCATAGACAAATACCCTTTTCAGTTTATAAAACCAGAGCCCTGATACACAAGGCAAATGATAAGCAGATTAGTCTCATCGATTGCCCTAATACAATTTATGGCCTCCCTGCATGCAAAAATCAATAGCAACTTTTAAAACTCAGTGCAACAGTACCTAATGCAGGGATTCTAAGGAAAAAAAAATTTGGTGGCCACACTTCACAGCCATCAACTCTCGTTAGTGGCCGCTCTGACACTTTTTCCTAAAATATGTAATTAGCTTTAGGAAAAACAAAAATATGCATATATACATGTCCAAATCATTGTAATTCATTTACTGCTAACTAGTAAGTCTGCTGTGAAAAGTTATATTAACAAACATACAAGTATCACTCTTCACAGCAGACTTACTCAGCCCTGACAAGCCTGGGGACAAATTAAGATCTGGATGGTGGATCTGGGGAGTCAGCAGAAGGCTGGAGCCTGGAGCCCCGCAGCTAGAGCCCAAAGCCTTGCATCCAGAGCCTGGGGCCTGCTGCCACACAGCTGAAGCCTGGGGATGAAGTCTGAAGTCTCTCGGCCAGAGCCTTCCACCCCAGGGCTGAAGCCCAAAGCCTGAGCCCCACTGCCCCTAGGAAGGCGGAGAACTCCCGCTTTGTGCCCCAGGTGTCTCCAGAGGTGGGAAGGACACAACTCTTACTGGGGGTCCCAGCAACCAACACCAAGACAGTGCATCCAGGAACAACAGGGAGAGGGAAGGGCTGCTACTTTGTCCCCTTCCCCCAATCACAGCCCAGGAGGTTGTGGCCACAAGAAAAGCCTCTGGTGACCTCATGCGGCCATGGTAGCCGCATCTGAGAAACACTGAGTCATAATACATGGCATCACACATGGGCATGGCTACAGACCAGTAACATTCAGGAGTGGCCAGCTTCCAGATGGCAGGATGACCCACTTCTCCACAGATATGGGGAACTGCATGTTGGCATGCTACCATTACAGCTCCAGGGCTAGTTCAGCACACATCTCAAGAAAGGTTGCCTTCACCTTCCTGAAGTTCTCTCGCAACAGCTGATCACCCCAGGTCTGCAGAATGATCCTTTCCCACCAATTAATGCTCATTTTCTGAGCCCAGAAACAGTGCTGCACTGTTTGAAGCTGATACACGAATAGCTCCTGCAGGAGCAGTTGCATGGTATTATCCTCCTTTTCCTCCTGCTGCTGCTGCTACTGCCTCATCTGCTTGGTGGTGCAGTGGGTGAAGTTCAAAACCAAAGGCATTTGGTTCCAAGAACTCAAATAAAGCCCAAACAGACTCTGCCTATTTACAGTTGCAAACACAGCCGCGCAGAGCATTGTTGGGTCCATGCTGGCTGACAGCAATTCAAAAAATGGCAGTAGTTCCCCACTCCCCCCGAAAAAGAGAAGAATAAGCGTTGTCACACTGGATCACACCAATGGTGCATCTAGCCCACTCTCCTGTCTTCCGACATTGGTCGTGCCTCATGCTTCAAAGATCATGAACAGAACAGAGCAGTTATCAAATGATCCTTTTCTAATCATTCAGTCACAGCTTCTGGCAGTCAGGGGTTTAGGGACACCTGGAGCATAGGGTTGTGTCCCTGACCAGCATAGGATGGAGAGAGCAGAGTCATGGGATTTTTAAAATATAAAAATTGACCCCAAGATCTAGAATTCCACTAGCTTCCATCTGACTTCCACTATATATGCCAAACCATGCAGTGAGAAAAAAATCCAGAATACACACTGTTCAGCATCAAAGCAAAGGCCCATAGGATACAATCCCAGAATGACATGTGCTTAGTGTGCCCCAGCTCTATTGTGTACACACAAGAGGGCACAGCTGAGTCATGTGCATGCAATTATTACGACTTATGTACTGTGTTCCAACTAGTGGGTGTCACAGTGCAAATTTAATGCCCTACATAGACAATGGGCAAGGTAACAACTCAGTGGTGCAGGGACTATTGTAACTAAAATAAAGTGTTCTCAAGCAAGAAAATATGGAATCAGTTCTGATACCTTCCTTATATATTCAATAAAACTTGTATGTAAATATTTTTTAAATTTTTGCTTTTATTTTTATTGCAGTAGGGTCCAGAGGCCTCCAAAGAAGAGTCCCATTGTGTCAGGCATGTACATATACTAAGAATACCTCCCCTAAAGAGTCTAAACCAGTCTAGGCTAAAAAGTCTAAACTTTACAGTCTAAACCAGAGGTGAGCAAACTACGGCCATGGGACCATTCTGCCAGGCTCCTGAGCTCCTGGAGGCTTGCCCCCGGCCCCTCCATGCAGTTCCCCTCCCCCACAGCCTCAGCTCACTGCGCTAGTGCAATGTTCTGGGCGGCAGGGCTGTGAGCTCCTAGGGCAGCGCAGTTGCAACCTGACCCAGTGCTCTGACCTGTAAGTCGGCATGGCTGGCTCCAGCTGGGTGGCGCAGCTGTAGCACCGCTAGCCACCAGTGCTCCAGGCAATGCAATAAGGGGGCAGGGAGCAGGGGGAGTTAGATAGGGGGCAGGGGAGTTCGGGGGGGTGGTCAGGGGTGTGGATAGGTGTCAGTCAGAGGGCGGGAAACAAGGGGGCTGAATGGGTCCAGGGGAGGGAGGAGTCAGGAAGGAGGGGGTGGCAGGGGGTAGTCAGGGGCAGGGGTCCTGCGAGGGCAGTCAGGAATGAGAGGAGGGGTTGGATGGAGCGGCAGGGGGCAGTCAGGGGACAGGATGTGAGGGGGGGGGGGCAAGAAGCGGGGCGGGGGCCGGGCCATGCCTGGCTGTTTGGGGAGGCACAGCCTCCCCTAACCACCCCTCCATACAATTTCCGAAACCCGATGCAGGCCTCAGGCCAAAAAGCTTGCCCGTCCTTGGTCTACACCAGAAAAACAGAGAAAGGATGGGAGGGGAGAAGAACATGGAGGGATGCTCAGATACTATAGTGATGGGTGGCAACACAAACCCCAAGGAAGACAGAAGTGGAGTGACTGGCCCAAAGTCACAGCAGGTCAGTGGCAGAGGTGGGAACAGAATCCCCAATCCAGTGCCCTATCCACTACTATCCTCTTCATAGACTATTTTCCCACATCATTAATCTCCTCGACCATCCCCAAAAAATGTTTTAAATGGTTTTGTTTCTAGATTTAGAATAATTCTATTTGGGCATCAGCAACACAACAGTAGCAGAAAACGAGCACAAGCATCTCAATCCTCCATTTCTTCCAGCTCTGATGCATCAAGCAAAAGTCCCAATCACATGAGCCTAGACGTAGGCTGTGGCAGTGACTGTCTTTGTTGTGTGTGTTTGTAAAGCACCTAGCACAACAGGATCCTGCCCCAGGACAAAAGCTGCTACAAGAGCAAAAACTTCCAGTCTTAGATAACTATTTCCCATCCACTTATTCCCAAACAAGGTCAATTAAGCTCTTCACACTGAGCCTTTAACACAGTTAGCAGAACCATTTTAAAACCTGGTTTTTAAAAGTATTTCAAGTGTTAGAGATTTGGTATACACAGGCATGGAAAGTGAATTAATTTCAATGTAATTTTTTTTAAATACTATGAAATGAATAATCAACAGCTAATTTTAAAAGAATATTTCAGCAATTTAAAGATGTTTTAAAAAAAACACCCTAAAGGTGACTAGCCAAGCTAAAGCCTGATCAGTGTTGAAATGACAAGCTGAACCAAATTTAAATAGACAAGTTAAAATTTAAAATTCCTATTAATTGGGCTTAGCTTAAGACCTTTGTTATACTCATCTCTTGGTATAACAGCTCCTTTGATACACTTGCTGGCTTCCATTAAGAAATTGTTCACCTTGGTATGTAGCTTCAAGATGGCAATTCTAACCGAAATATGGACAGGTACCAGAAGAACTTAACTAAATTTACAGCAACTATGCATCTTCCATTAAAAGGCCACTTTAAATTACAAATGTGCTGTTTTAAAAATAAAGACTGTACTTTGGCTCTTTTCAAGTCTTATACAAAAGAACATGTGCAGAGTTCAAGCCTAAAATAGTCAAATTTAAGTTTGTGACTTTGAACTTCATTTAATTTTAAGTATATTCAATACCCACAGTATGGGGTACATAATCTTTCCCACAAGCTGGAACCCAGAATTTATCTACAGAGCTAGGATAAGCACAAATGCAAAGTAATACAAGAGGCAGATACACAGGTTGAGATTTGAAGTGAGCGTTTAGAGTCAATAGACAAAAGCTACAGAAAACCTATTCAGGAAACAGGAACTGCAGAGAAAGCACTTGCAGCAAGTCACATGACTAAGGAGAAAACAATTTTCAACACATATGCTTGTAGCTGCAAAGATATGTAAGAGCCCTAGCCACAAGCCATCCAAACTCACCAAGTCTGAACATCTAACATTTACAATTGTACATACAACTAAACCAGAGGACAAAAGTCATAATGAAACTAAGCAAAAGGTTTCAGAGTACCAGCCGTGTAAGGTGCCACAAGTACTCCTTTTCTTTCTAAGCAAAACTGTTTCTAGCGCTGGAAAGAACTATGAAGCCAAGATTTTGTTGCTCATCATAGCTACAACTAAAAGGAAAATATACTGCAATTAGGGCTGTTGATTAATCGCAGTTAACTCACACGATTAATCAGATTAATTTTTTTGAATTAAAAAAATTGAGATTAATTGCACTGTTAAACAATAGAATACCAATTGAAATGTATTAAATATTTTGGATGTTTTTCTACATTTTGAAATATATTGATTGCTATTACAACACAGAATACGAAGTGTACAGTGCTCTTTATATTTTTATTACAAGTATTTGCACTGTAAAGAACAAAAGTTAGTATTTTTTAATTCACCTCATACAAGTACTGTTGTGCAATCTCTATCATAAAAATTGAACTTACAAATGTAGAATTATGTACAAAAAGCAATTGCATTCAAAAATAAAACAATGTAGAAAACTTTAGAGCCTACGTGTCCACTCAGATCTACTTTAGCCATTGCGAGGAAAAAGAAATCATGCTACATAGAAACAAACAGTCGGAGAAAACTGGAAGCAGAATTCAGTAACAGCCTGTAGATTATATTAGATAATGGCAAACTTGTGGTGATACCAGACAACCTGTCTAAGGCCATGTCTACACTACCCACCGGATCGACAGGTAGCGATCGATCTATCAGGGATCGCTCTGCCGTCGACTCCGGAATTCCACCACGGCAAGAGGCAGAAGCCGAGTTAATGGGGGCCGTCGATCCCACGCCGTGAGGATGCAAAGTAAGTGATTCTAAGTCTATTTAACATACGTCGACTTCCGTTACACTATTCTCGTAACTGAAGTTGCATATCTTAGATCAGTTCTCCCCCCCCCCCCCCCCCCAGTGTAGACCAGGCCTAAGGCAATGCTAGTCTCAGAGAATTTAAGAATGGTCTTTGAGCTGGATACACTTTTCTCAGAAGACCCTGATCAAGTCTTGAAGCCATGTGCCATGGTTATGGGTCAAATCTGAAAATATCCCAAAATGATCCACCATGGCCTCTACAACCAGAGAGGCTTGAAAATGATTACACCCCAATGCCAGAATATCACAGACTTCAAAATGGATTTAACAGGGAACACAAAAGAGCACACCATGTTCAAAAATTCAAAGACTCGTACCGTCCTTTCCCCTAAGATTATATATATGCCATTAGAGGAGGCGTGCAGAAACCTGCCAAACAAACCCTGTTACCAGGATAAGTGAAATACCTCGCAGCAATGAGACACTTAACCAACTAGGTTATGGGATATCCTATAGTTGGCTGGAGGAAAATGGGCATTGTCATTTGTCTACAGAAACTGGTTAATGAGGACAAGGCAGGTGTGGCAACGCCATCCAATGTTCTATCCTGCATCCCCACCTTTGGAATATAACATCAACAGACTTGGAGACACTCAGTGGTGCAGGGACATCACACAGAATAAATGGTATTGCAGTGCAGCCTCAGGTACCAACTACTGGAAAACCCAATAAGCTTACACCATGCAGAGAAAGTATAAAACAAAAAAACAAAAACAAAAATCACAACATCACTCCCTCCACCACTAATGCTTCCTCCTGATAACATCCGTAATCAAGCTGGCTCTCCTGGGATGGAACCAGTGGGGACAAACTATAAAAAGCCCATTCACAATGCTCAAATTAAGAACCAAGTATGGTCTCTGGTCAGGCAAACAAATGTAAATGACCAGATGGTCACCTCCTGGACTGGCTTAACATCCATGCATGCACAGTGAGACTCAGATCAGTGTTGGATATTTGGGAACCAGTAATGTGCCAGCAATGGAGATGTCTATGGTGTATGAAATCCTGAAGACTGAAAACACTGGAAAAATATAAACGTGCGCCTCACCAGGCACTGTATGCCAAGGCTGCAGAAATACTGTGTAAGGATGACAAACTCAAGTCCATAATCAGAATGGGAACATTTCACACATATGCAATATGTCTCTGATCATTGGAAAAACATCCAGGATGTTGGTCCCACAGTTGAGTTCAGTATTATTGCTGAAGGTTCCATCAGCAGTGTACTGGAGGGACAAAAGTACAATTGAGCTGTCAGACTACATAAATCAGTGTACAAGACCCTGCTTTTATATCTGTATGAACACCACCTGGTTCACTTAAAGCCTCAATGACAATAATCCAGATGGAAAAGTTGTGCAGCAACACTATACTGCAACAGTTGAATGATGTCCAAATACACGACAGATGTTTGATCATCTTTCAGCTTTCAACACACACCTGAACTTCCTGAAGCATGAAAATGGCAAGAAATCAGCATTTTGGATGAACTACACTGATATGATTGAGGTGGCTCTTGGGCCTATTTGAGCGTCCAGAGAAGGTGACTGGCTTCTTCACCTAGCAATGGTAAGAGCAATGACACCCTAGTACTTTGCTTAAGACAAGCAGAATTATGCAAGATATCTGTTAGTATACTATACACAAATAACATGGCTGAAATAGAACACCCTGACGTGTATGATAATTTTTAAAAAATGGAGGCTTCTTGATACAGATGAGGTTAGCAAACCACTGCGGATCAAGCCATCAAAGAGACTGTCAATAAGTGCACACAGACAGCAGGCGAAACCAAAGGATTCAGGCTTACAGCTGGGGCAGGGTGCAGAAGTACTTGTCTGAGGAAACAGACAAATGATCATGGTCTAGACACCTGGCATATCTCATGCAGAACCATCAGGCATACAGAGAGATGAAAAAGATGTGCAGTCACGGACGGATACACTGGAGAAGATGGGTCAATCCCTGTTCAGAGACAAATGAATCAGGCTGTCTCCACTGATAACTGTAGCTCCTGCAGGCATTTGAGAGGATCTGTTACATTCAAACGAGAAAGGAGAAGGTGCATATACAGCATTGACATGTAACTGGCTAGAAACAGTGCAGCCAACCCAGAACATCTATGACAGTCTGCCAAAGCAAAAACTGAAGACATGCAATGACACAGAAATACAGTAAAACAAAAACCTCAGAGAAGGTTATATTAAAGGCGGATCACAAGATTTTTTTGGCCATATGCTTTTGGTAGCAGCAAGGAGAAATCTGGACATGAGGAAAGTGTTGCAATACCCCTTAGGACCACTGCCCTGGGCTCTCCAACTTTCACAGCACCATGAGGAAGACAAAGCAGCCTTGGCAAGGAATCTTGGAGGGAAAAAAGAGTAACAGCTGACAACTAGTCATTCTGCCTGCATCATAAATGGAACGGCTTTTGTACAGAAAATAAATGTTGAGAACAAAACATAGTGATCTGTCAGAGCATGTCTGTTAGTGTTGAAGACTGGAACTGACAGCAAGAGCATAGGTATTATCTTTGATCTGTACAATAATAACTCCATTAAAAATTCAGAAAGGAAAAACAGAAGGTCTGGCCCTGGAGGACTACTGAACAACATTATATCTGGTTACAAGATCCAATAATGGAGGCACAGCGCCTTTGGAAGTTATACCAGCAAGACTGCTCTCATCATCAAGTTCTTATGTGATGAATTGAAAAAGCCCCATTTCCTGGAGAAACTAGATGAGAAAACAGTGCGACATGCAAGAAAGACTGTAACAAGTTTAACCAGAGAAGGGGCAGCAAACCTTCTGAATTTAGAGTCTTCACAAGAAAAGAAAGACACTCTGATTATGAGCTACAGCTCACTTCATCGGATGCAATTGGTGGAAAATACAGAGGGGAGATGTACATAAACATACAGAGAACATGAAACAATGGGTTTATCATACACACTGTAAGGAGAGTGATCACTTAAGATGAGCCATCACCAACAGTGGGGGGGGGGGGAGGGAGGGAGGAAAACCTTTCATGGTGACAAGCAAGGTAGGCTATTTCCAGCAGTTAACAAGAACATCCAAGGAACAGTGGGGGGGAGAAATACCATGGGGAAATAGTTTTACTTTGTGTAATGACTCATCCATTCCCAGTCTCTATTCAAGCCTAAGTTAAATTGTATCCAGTTTGCAAATTAATTCCAATTCAGCAGTCTCTCATTGGAGTCTGTTTTTGAAGTTTTGTTGTTGAAGGATAGCCACCCTCAGGTCTGTAAATCGAGTGACCGGAGAGATTGAAGTGTTCTCCAACTGGTTTTTGGATGTTATAATTCTTGACGTCTGATTTGTGTCCATTCATTCTTTTACGTAGAGACTGTCCAGTTTGGCCAATGTACATGGCAGAGGGGCATTGCTGGCACATGATGGCATATATCACATTGGTAGATGCGCAGGTGAACGAGCCTCTGATAGGTTTCAGAGTAGCAGCCGTGTTAGTCTGTATTCGCAAAAAGAAAAGGAGTACCCGTGGCACCTTAGAGACTAACAAATTTATTAGAGCATAAGCTTTCGTGAGCTACAGCTCACTTCATCGGATGCTGATTGTGTGGCTGATGTGATTAGGCCCTATGATGGTGTCCCCTAAATAGATATGTGGGCAGATTTGGCAATGTGCTTTGTTGCAAGGATAGGTTCCTGGGTTAGTGGTTCTGTTGCGTGGTTGCTGGTGAGTATTTGCTTCAGATTAGGGGGCTGTCTGTAAGCAAGGACTGTCTCCCAAGATCTGTGAGAGTGATGGGTCGTCCTTCAGGATGGGTTGTAGAGGTTTTAGTTGGGGGCTGAAGGTGATGGCTAGTGGCGTTTGTTCTTTTCTTTGTTGGGCCTGTCCTGTAGTAGATGATTTCTGGGTACTCTTCTGGCTCTGTCAATCTGTTTCTTCACTTCAGCAGGTGGGTACTGTAGTTGTAAGAATGCATGATAGAGATCTTGTAGGTGTTTGTCTCTGTCTGAGGGGTTGGAGCAAATGCGGTTATATCGTAGACCTTGGCTGTAGACAATGGATCGTGTGGTATGATCTGGATGAAAGCTAGAGGCATGTAGGTAGGAATAGCGGTCAGTAGGTTTCCGATATAGGGTGGTGTTTATGTGACCATCGCTTATTAGCACCATAGTGTCCAGGAAGTGGATCTCTTGTGTGGACTGGTCCAGGCTGAGGTTGATGGTGGGATGGAAATTGTTGAAATCATGGTGGAATTCCTCAAGAGCTTCTTTTCCATGGGTCCAGATGATAAAGATGTCATCACTGTAGCGCAAGTAGAGTAGGGGCATTAGGGGATGAGAGCTGAGGAAGCATTGTTCTAAGTCAGCCATAAAAATGTTCGCAAAAAGAAAAGGAGTACTTGTGGCACCTTAGAGACTAACAAATTTATTTTTAATGCATCCGATGAAGTGAGCTGTAGCTCACGAAAGCTTATGCTCTAATAAATTTGTTAGTCTCTAAGATGCCACAAGTACTCCTTTTCTTTTTGCGAATACAGACTAACACGGCTGCTACTCTGAAACCTGTCATAAAAATGTTGGCATACTGTGGGGCCATGCGGGTACCCATCGCAGTGCCGCTGATTTGAAGGTATACATTGTCCCCAAATGTGAAATAGTTATAGGTGAGGACAAAGTCACAAAGTTCAGCCACCAGGTTAGCGTGACATTATCGGGGATACTGTTCCTGACGGCTTGTAGTCCATCTTTGTGTGGAATGTTGGTGTAAGGGCTTCTACATCCATAGTGGCTAGGATGGTGTTTTTAGGAAGATCACCAACGGACTGTAGTTTCCTCAGGAAGTCAGTGGTGTCTCGAAGATAGCTGGGAGTGCTGGTAGCGTAGGGCCTGAGGAGGGAGTCTACATAGCCAGACAGTCCTGCTGTCAGGGTGCCAATGCCTGAGATGATGGGGCGTCCAGGATTTCCAGGATTATGGATCTTGGGTAGCAAACAGAATACCCCAGGTCGGGGTTCTAGGGGTGTGTCTGTGCGGATTTGTTCTTGTGCTTTTTCAGGGAGTTTCTTGAGCAAATGCTGTAGTTTCTTTTGGTAACTCTCAGTGGGATCAGAGGGTAATGGCTTGTAGAAAGTGGTGTTGGAGAGCTGCCTAGTAGCCTCTTGTTCATACTCCGACCTATTCATGACGACGACAGCACCTCCTTTGTCAGCCTTTTTGATTATGATGTCAGAGTTGTTTCTGAGGCTGTGGATGGCATTGTGTTCTGCACGGCTGAGGTTATGGGGCAAGTGATGCTGCTTTTCCACAATTTCAGCCCGTGCACGTCGGTGGAAGCACTCTATGTAGAAGTCCAATCTGTTGTTTCGACCTTCAGGAGGAGTCCACTCAGAATCCTTCTTTTTGTAGTGTTGGTAGGAAGGTCTCTGTGGGTTAATATGTTGGTCAGAGGTGTGTTGGAAATATTCCTTGAGTCAGAGATGTCGAAAATAAGATTCTAGGTCACCACAGAACCGTATCATGTTCGTGGGGGTGGAGGGGCAAAAGGAGAGGCCCCGCGATAGGACAGGTTCTTCTGCTGGGTTAAGAGTATAGTTGGATAGATTAACAATATTGGTGGGTGGGTTACGGGAACCACTGTTGTGGCCCCTTGTGGCATGTAGTAGTTTAGATAGCTTAGTGTCCTTTTTCTTTTGTAGAGAAGCAAAGTGTGTGTTGTAAATGGCTTGTCTAGTTTTTGTAAAGTCCAGCCACGAGGAAGTTTGTGTGGAAGGTTGGTTCTTTATGAGAGTATCCAGTTTTGAGAGCTCATTCTTAATCTTTCCCTGTTTGCTGTAGAGGATGTTGATCAGGTGGTTCCGCAGTTTCTTTGAGAGTGTGTGGCACAAGCTGTCAGCATAGTCTGTGCGGTAGGTAGATTGTTATGGATTTTTTACCTTCAGTCCTTTTGGTATGAAGTCCATCTGTTTGCATTTGCATTTGGAGAGGAAGATGATGTCTGTCTGTATCTGAAGCAAATCCTCACCAGCAACCACATACCACACAACAGAACCACTAACCCAGGAACCTATCCTTGCAACAAAGCCCGTTGCCAACTCTGTCCACATATCTAGTCAGGGGACACCAGAGGGCCTAATCACATCAGCCACACTATCAGAGGCTCGTTCACCTGCGCATCTACCAATGTGATATATGCCATCATGTGCCAGCAATGCCCCTCTGCCATGTACATTGGTCAAACTGGACAGTCTATGTAAAAAGTATGAATGGACACAAATCAGACGTCAAGAATTATAACCTTCAAAAACCAGTTGGAGAACACTTCAATCTCTCTGGTCACTCGATTACAGACCTGAGGGTGGCTATCCTTCAACAAAAAAGCTTCAAAACCAGACTCCAACGAGAGACTGCTGAATTGGAATTAATTTGCAAACTGGATACAATTAACTTAGGCTTGAATAGAGACTGGGAATGGATGAGTCATTACACAAAGTAAAACTATTTCCCCATGTTATTTCTCCCCCCCACTGTTCCTCAGATGTTCTTGTTAACTGCTGGAAATAGCCTACCTTGCTTGTCACCATGAAAGGTTTTCCTCCCTCCCCCCCCCCCCCGCTGCTGGTGATGGCTCATCTTAAGTGGAAAGAAAAGGAGTACTTGTGGCACCTTAGAGACTAACAAATTTATCTGAGCATAAGCTTTCGTGAGCTACAGCTCACTTCATCGGATGTACGAAAGCTTATGCTCAAATAAATTTGTTAGTCTCTAAGGTGCCACAAGTACTCCTTTTCTTTTTGCGAGTAAAAACTAACACGGCTGCTACTCTGAAACTCTGATTATGTTACATGCAAAGCGTTCATCAAAGAATCATGAATGAGTTGTTACTGTATCCGAGGACACTGATGTGGTAATTCTTACTCTTCCTCCCTTCAGGGACATCAGCAAAATCTACATAAGATGTGGTATCAAAAAAAGTGCATGAAGTATTTAGAAGCAAGCACCCTAGACACATTAGAATGTCTTAACACCCATGTTAGGAATGCATGCTTTCACTGGATGCGATTCCGTTAGCACATTTTGCAGAATGTGGGGGAGGTGACTGGCCTAAAGCTGATCACAAGAGAAGAGACTCTTTCAGAGAGCACTGGCAGAGCTAGGGTAATACTGGGTCTTGTCTGCAGATCTCTCTCTTCTTCAAAAATTCATCTATAGAACGTATGCAGCTTGGTCAAATATCACAGAGGGGAATGAGTTAAGATACCAGCTGTTCCATACTAAGAAGGAAGATGCTAAATCTGGCTAGCTACCTCCATTGAAAGACTTCCAGTAACTTCACATTTTATGTGCCAATTACCAGGCTGCTGTCTGGTGCAGGAGCCTAGAGAAGTATCCTGTCATACCCAACCTTGAAACAGGGCATAGCTAGGTCATGGAGGAGGGTGAACCAACAACAGAATGGATGAAAGACCCACCTGCCCCAAGGTAGCGTTGCAGCTGATAGCTTGTAAATGCAATATAGAATACAAACTCCCTGTTTTCCAGTGCCTTGCAAATAGATTCAAATGCTCTCCAGCATGTAGGCTACAAATAAATGATAACACGAATGAGAAGGATATCAAAGTTAGTATGGAGGACAATTCAGATGATGACATTCCAGTCAGATGTGGAACACTGGATTGTTAATAGATTACCCATTTTGTAGGCGTGATATGTCACTCAATGTTATGGCAGAACATACGTTAGTAGCATTGAAAAAGCTTAAAAAAACATTGTGCGGTATTTAGATGGCAGAAGTGGTTTAATTATATATTTTGTAGATTTAGATTTGAAATTAATGTCTAACATGATACCAAAATACTTTTTGCTCATTAATGAACAATGTGTTAAATAAAATACAAGAAAAGTAAGTTTCCTTTCATTTAAATTATATAAAAAAAATGTGCATATAAGGAATTTTTCTAACAAAAAAAATAGGCTCAGTTCTACCACTAATCTACTCTGCAGGAAAGTCCACCGTAATTTTATCACCTATTGACATGGAGCTATCCAAAACTCAGGATGAGATTTTTCCCACCTAATGATACCAATGGATTTTTTTTTTAGGGTTTAGCTTATGGACTATTGAAAGCATATGGGACTTCTGAAGATTGGGGTCTGCCGAGACGGCGGGTATTGTTCAGATTTTTACACCTGTGTGTCTCAGTTTGTGGAATGCTTTTATTCCTGACGTTAGACGTAACCCTTCTGAAACAGTATTTATAAACCTTGATTTCAAATACATCCAGCACAGAACATTAGTTTGATTAAGAGTTTATATTTCTGTTTTTAATATGGTTTATGTCTTAGGCCTAAGGGATACACTAAGGGTATTCACCTAAGGGTGAAACACTGGAATGCGTTACCTAGGGAGGTGGTAGAATCTCCTTCCTTAGAGGTTTTTAAGGTCAGGCTTGACAAAGCCCTGGCTGGGATGATTTAACTGGGACTTGGTCCTGCTTTGAGCAGGGGGTTGGACTAGATGACCTTCTGGGGTCCCTTCCAACCCTGATATTCTATGATTCTATGATTCTATGATAAATGATGGATGTCTAATAACTTTTGTTGTTCCACCCTGCACTGAAATGTAACACCATTTCAGTTACATAACCTTGCAGTATTGGAACAGGATAGCATAGATATCACTTCAATTTTTTTTTTTCTCGTTTTTCATGCAGATGCTTTAACTTCAGAACAAATTTCAAATGCAAGTGGTCAATTAAGGAGAACAATTTGGCTTACTTTGGTCTAGCTTAAAATTAAATGTTTTTAGAGCTACTCTAAAAGGAAACAAATGCAATTGTACTTATTGGGAAAATACAGGTAAGTTTCAAATAACTTGTCAACCACCTAGGTATTAATGTTAACCAAGGCCAAATACAATTTAAAAAATTAGTGACTTCTTGTAAGTATATAATAATTCTATTTTAATTTTAAAATGTTACTAAAAACAGTAGAATATGAAAAGCTTATACAGACCCTACTTTCTAATCATATATACTTCATAGTAGAAATTACCATTTGTGGGATGAAGTTATTCCGAGTTACTGCACATTTACATATGTTAATGCAATATTTTATGTAACCTTAAAGAAACTGAGTCCACACTTAGAGTTTGAAATTTTTTTTTTTTTTTTTTTAAAACACCAAGATACCCAATGATTAAACCCGCTCTCCTAGCTGAAATACACCAGTGTCCTAAGCCACCTCTCTCCCAATTTACACCTACCCAGTCAAGTATGCCCTGCTGATTGGGCCTAAAGCCCTCACTCTCCTGCTGGTCAAACTCTGTGTAGGGCAAGCACCAATATCAATTATTTTTTCCACCATATATGTAATGAATTAATACCATCTTCAATAAACCAAACAGAGGTGGGCCACTTCTTTCTGCACTCTTTCCCCCTCCCCATCCAAACAATGTATGCTGCCTCTTCCACAAATAAATGAATGCTGAAAGTTCTCCCAAAACACTTAAGTGTAGACTGCCTTGACTTAAACAAGTGTTTACAGACCCCTTTGATAGGAAGACTGCAGAGCCCAGAGGCATCCTGTTTTAGGAGATGCAAGAGAGCAGGGGACCCTAAACCTAACACTCAGTGCCTCTGCACGCCACACATGTACAACCATTCCAACAGCAGCCAGCAATTAAGAGCTCCCGCGCAGGAGTGATAGCCCCACCATCCTGACAACAAAGCTAACTTAGCAGGTTTATGACTACATCATTTCACGGTTTATATTTGGACGTTTTTCTTTGCAACTGTAAGCATGCCAAAATTTTAGATGAAAGATGAAATTCTGAAAAAGTTGATAGCACTTACTTAGCAAAAGATTCCTACCTATGCTGAGCAAATGGAGTTTAAGATCGTTAGTATATAGTGATTTAATTTATTTTTAGACGTCCTGCATTTTGAATACATGACAACTTCACATATCACATGCAGTTAAACTGAGCTGTGGATCTTTTCTACCACACAATCAATCAGAAACTAACCTAACTATCAAACACCTGAAACATTTGCTCTTCTTCCTCAAAATAATGTAGTTAATATTGAAAAATGGTTAGCTTTAACTGTCTTGGTGTGGAGATCAGATTTATAAGATTAGCAGTTCATTCCAGACTATCTGCACAACTGGAAAATAATTTTAACAGGAAATCGCAATCTATGCTTTCAAATCTATAGAACATATGAAAATATGTCATTAGACACTCAAGTTTGTAAGTCCCAAACAACCTACTTTATATCCTTGTATCTGTTTGGCAAGTCCACATTGCGTTTTTCACACCAGAACAAATGGATAATACACTGAATTTGAAGCACCTATAAATAAAATATAGCCAGCAGGCCAGCACTTATGTGCAACCCCACTGTAACAAATCAGCATGCATTCATGAGGGAGGAAGAAATTAGGAAATATTTTAGTTAAGCTTCCAGAGGGCCATTCTAAACAGTAAGACAACATTATGCAGCATATACAATATCTTTTCCAAATGTATCAGCTAACACTTGGCCACAAACAAATCTAAATATATGCGAGTAATGAGAGTTGCTCAAGTTTCAGAATCTCATATTAGTCCAACATATTCCATTGATAGATTTTCTTCTTTACTAGTAATCATTTACATTGCGGTAGTGACTACATGCTTCAAATAAAGTCAGTGCTCCCCCATACTAGACAATCCATCTTTCAAGATTATTGGAGTATTTCCTCTGTAGCATGGGGCATTCCTCTGTAGCATGGGGCATGGTTGACTGGAGGGAGGCTTCTCTGCTCCTTGAAGTTTTGAACCATGATTTGAGGACTTCAATAGCTCAGACATGGGTGAGGTTTTTCATAGGAGTGGTGGGTGACATTCTGTGGCCTGCGCTGTGCAGGAGGTCGGACTAGATGATCAGAGTGGTCCCTTCTGACCTTAGTATCTATGAATCTAAGTATCTATGAGTTTGTCACAGTTGAGTTATAAAAAAAATGAGGTGTTGCATAATCATCTTTATGTTTAAAACAGATATTTGGAATCCTTCATATTTGGAAGATCCAGAGGAATTTCTCTCAAATCAAAAGCTTTCCAAATGCATTGCCTGGAAATTTCAGAATGAATTCCTCTCCACCCCATATTCTATTTAAAAGGCTTAATACATTTCACAATTGTTACTATACTTCTTAAAGCAGTTAAGTATTCCTAATTTTATTTGTGACTAGAACTGTTGGGGGGGGGGGAGAAAAAAAAAGCTTTACCTTTCTACTACCACTTGTCTAAAAACCTCCTATTCTATTAAAAAACTAACACACATTCTGTTTCAGCAGTCTCTTTTAAAAGATTAATGGTCTTCTACTACATTGAGTCAAACATGGCAGGAAAAGTGGAAAATATGCTGTAGCTGTGACATATGGGTTTGTGTACTATTACACATTAAATACTGACCTACTGTTATAAGGAATACGTTCATCCAATCAAAGACTAACTTCTGACATTCAGACTAAATTAAGTCTATGAAACAACGGGTAGGTTTTTTTTAAATGACCTCTCATCAAGGAAATAATTCAAATGTTCAGAGAGCACTTATGCTCTGTGTACAATAATGTATTAACTTCCTGCCAATGGAAGTTCTGATCATTTGCCAGAAAGGAATGTGAGTGCATACTAGGAAGTACAAAGATGGGATACTAAAAACAAAGCCAGTAACTGCAAGGCTTCACTTCTTAGTTTTCAGGTCAACCTCCAACTGCAAATCCAATTTTTAGATTCAAGTTTGCTAACTAACCACCAATATTTTTCTAGCACTCCTCTGAATGCATCTGCACTGAAAACCGCTTTAGATGAAGATTTCGAGACATGAGGAACCTATAGATACTAACAAAGTACAGCTTGCGGTTCTTAGAGATTTGTTTTCCATGAGATTTAAAACTTATAGTTTTAAAATAGTGACTACAGAATAAGCATATCCCATTTTGTTAAATCAATTTGCAGATTTTCACCTCTCAGCAACTACAAACTTAAGAAGACAGCCTCTGTAGAGCGTGATTATTTTCTGAACTCGTCCTTGTTTAAGGACAGCATGATTCCTAACTTTACATGTTGAAAAATTAATAATTTTTTGGTTGGTAAAGGGCTAAGGCCAAATGGGGTTTTGTGCTTCATGACAAATTATGCAGCTGAGTGCATGTTTATGATGGAACTTTTAAATAAGCCTCAAACTCAAATTATTTTATTCCAACTCACATTCTTCATTTCCCTGAACAGTGATTTGTAATGAGTTAGACCCAATTTTACCTAGATTTGTAACTCAACCAATGGGTACTATACTTGTACATAGTCTCTTGTAGGGACACAATGATTACACAAGCTATCAGTTCAATTGATTACATAATAGTGAGACACTTATTGGTTAATCAAGCTACAAGTATTGATGAACAAGGACAGTTGACTATTACAGGATGCGCCTATTTGAAAATTTCTAATCATTACATTGTTCATCACAAAGTTACAAAAACATGAGCAAAATCCAAGCAAGCTAAGTAGTTTTTGATCCACTTCAGGATTTCAAGTTCAAGGAATGAGGGCAGCACTGAACAGCTACCTGTCACTAAAGCATACTTAAAAAAAAAAAAAAAGTACCGGTCCTGTTAACTCAGTTAAGACAGCAATTTAATTCAAATCTAAAACAGCAAAAAAGTAACACTATCTTCCATCAAATTAAAAAAAGCAAGGGGGCCTGGCCAATGATTTCTGTAGCAAACTAACTGTTGTGAGACAGCTTCATTTAAATTCACAAGCTGGGATTTTTATATAAACATTAAAATATAATCAATATAGCACTCCTGGTTTTATTTATTTTGATCATTAAAAAAAAAAAACAAAAAAAAACAAAAAAACCACCCTGCTTTACACTAGCCTAGAGATGGGCAAACTACGGCCCACAGGACCATCCTGCCTTGCCATTGAGCTCCTGGCCAGAGTGGCTAGCCCCCAGCCCTGCCCCCCCGCCTCACTGTCACCCCTCCCTCCGCAGCCTCAGCACAAGAGGGGGCTAGACTGCATGGGCAGGGGAAAGCAGGAAGGGAGGCTCACCTGCAGCCTCAGGGAAGGTGGTGGGCAGTGCAGGTGGCAGGAGTGCGGCGAACGACCCAGGAGAAGCACCGGTGGCAGCCGCGCAGCTGGCCAGAGAGAAGCAGTGCTTTGAAGGGGAAACCGCCGCTTCTCGCCAGCTGCGCAGCTGCCCCTGCTCCTCCTGAGTCCTCCGCCCATGTTCGTAGGGTTGCATTCCGAAACGGGCTATAGAGGGTGGGTTGGATAGGGGGTAGGGTCCCGGAGGGCCTGTTGGGGGTGGGAGTGTGGATAGTCGGGGCAGTCAGGGAGCAGGGAGGATTGGATGGGGGGGGACAGTTAGGGGTAGGGGGTCCCAAGAGGGGCAGTTAGGGGACAAGGAGTAGGGGGGGTTGGATGGGTCAGGAGTTCTGAGGGGGGCAGTCAGGGAGTGGGAAGTGGGCGGATAGGGTTAGGGTTTGTGGAGGCACAGCCTTCCCTACCCGGCCCTCCATACAGTTTTTGAACCCCGATGTGGCCTCAGGCCAAAAAGTTTACAGACCCCTGCACTAGCCTCATATTTAGTTTCCAAGAAACTGCACATTTTTCACTTTGATCACACAGCTACATCATACATGTAGTCAGGGGGGAAATGAAAGTTTGACACCCAAACAGCATGGATAATAATTTAGCATTATGGGATAAACTCATTAGCAGAAACATCCATCTAAAGTGACCAACACAAAGTTAACTCGTATGCCTAAGAACAACCATTAATTTTTAACATCCCAATGTAATGAGCAGGATTAGTCACACATAGGTGGTTGTTTCAAGATCTCTGAAGTCACTGGAAAAAACACTACATCTGCTTATACAGTATTTGTTTTTGTTTGCCATCATGCAAACTATAAATGTTACTTTACATGAAGGCTTGGATTCTGTAGCAAAATTTTGGTGCCACAAACGCATGATACACAGGGTCATGATTACTGATGTGCAAGAAGGAAAATCCAACTAGACCAGGGATCAGCAAACTTTGGCATGCAGCCCGCCACAGTAAGCCCCCTGGTGGGCCGGGCCAGTTTATTTACCTGCCATGTCTGCAGGTTCAGCCGATCGCAGCTCCTAATGGCTATGGTTCACAGGTAAACAAACCGGCCCGGCTTGCCAGGGGGCTTACCCTGGCAGGCTGCGTGCCAAACATTGCTGATCCCTGAACTAGACTTTCAGATCCCCAGCTGAAACTGTTCCATTGACAACTACAAAACATTTTTACTTGTAGACTGAACACAATGCTGAGCTCTAGACCTCAATGACTTTCACTACATCATTTTTGCAGTCACTTTTCAGTAGATCTACATTATTGTTTCTGCATAGGCTAGCACAACACCCCCTCTCTGCTGAAGGCTCCATCTTCCCCATTTTCTATCCCTATTCATCTGCCTATCTAACAGAAGACAAAAAATGAATGTCCAACTGAAACTGTATGCCCTAAAAACATACTTTAGAATCGTATACATTTTTGTTTTTTAAAATGTTAAGTAAATATATGTTCTAACTAGTTTACACAAATGAGGCAAACACATTAAAAGCTAAAACTTCAGTTACTCCAAATTCTTTTAGTGAAGGTGAATCACCAATTAAATGCATAAAGAAAACAACTCACCTACTACCATGAGTGTGAATTCAAACCCTCTCTTCACTGACTTTCTGTAAACTTGATTTGGGAGATTTGCAAACCCCACATATCCTTCAAGGTTCTTCTGTTGCTAATACAAAAACAAAGACATTTAAATAGTCAAAAGAAATGCTTGTAATTTTCTAATAGACTTCAGACTAACCTTCGTTAGCTTTTAACATCTGTACAACTGTTATGCCAATCCTGATTAAGTCAAGATGTTTATTCATTAAATTGTAGACAATTTAGTAAACTACAGCAACAGGCAGAAATCTGGAGTGGGCATAGCCAGACATTGTCTACAATGGAATTTTGCATAAGTATAGTTGTACCATTGTGGTGGCACTGGTGCAAACTCTAAGTACGCATGGCACTACAACAATTTAAAAAGTGACTTAGGCCATGTCAGAACTATAGACTTCTGCCAGCACGCTATGTTGATAGAGTGTGAAGAGGTGTGATCTCTGACTGAAATAACTGGGTCAACAGAAATCTCTACTGCGGATGCAGTTATACCAGAAAAGATGCACTTTTAATGGTACAAAATATTTGCTTGTGGGGGTGGTTTGTTACTGGCAAAACTGCATTTTGCATCAGTAGATCTGCATCCACACTACCAGCACTTTGCTGATATACTTTACCTGTATTCCTATAAACAAGGAAAGCACTCCTAGTATAGACATGCCCTTGCGCTGGCACAACTTAACCCAATCTGAAACGGAGGCAAGTCACACTAGTGCACGTGCTGCAGACATTTTGTAAAACAACATTATGGGTGTGGTTTGGCTTTTTTAAACTGAAGTGGTTAAAGGCAGAAGCCATTACCATCAGTTTTCATTTTAGGAAAATGCTTTTTATAGATATATTTTAAAGAGAACACAAGTTAAAAGCTTTGCTATAGTGCATTTCACACTTGTATCTTTTCATTAGTACTGTTTACACTCAGTAAAAGTGTTGCTGTGATAATCATTCCTGTAACAAGAAAAAAAAAAAACCTACCTCATACACATCCTGAACCTCTGGAGGAATAAATTACTTTAAAAAGCCAGTTACTCTACAAACTTTGCTTAGATGCTGTATTGTCTTTTTAATTAGGGTGGATAAAGAGTTATTTAAACTATATACATTTCTTTTTAAAAATAAACCTGTTCATAATCTATTACAATCATTTAAAAAGATATGCTGCATCAATGAAATCTCTTTTTAATGAATTAAAAACTGCTGCTTTTTTCATTACACAAAGAATGGAGGGAAGGGAATGCCTAACTTTTGAGGTTAACTCAAGCTTTATAGGTATAGCACACCATCATTGGCTACATTAAATATTATTTTCAGTCTTTAAAATGGAGCGAATGTCGGTATTTATATTTTTCCAAATGTAAATACTTTCAGTTAGTTGCGTTGTAAAGCTTTTGCATTCATTATTTTTGGTTTCAAATTAGTTGGAGATGCAAAGAATATTTCCTTCATCTCAACTATTTCAAAGTTGAGAAGTTTTCCTCTTCCAAAATATGAATTAAAAACTAGGTGAGAGGATGAGATCTACCAGTTCTAAAAACCTAAGTGACACAGGACCAGATTTGCAAAGGTATATAAGTATCTAATGGGATTTCCAAAACTGCCCAAGCAGATTAGGCGCCTAAATAGAGCACTAATATCTGTAAATGTAGTGCATTTTAAATGCAAGACGTCTTGGTACTTTTTTCCTAAATTTCTTATGTGTCCTGTACATTAAGGTAGTTTTATTGAACAAAAACTTTAAAATGCTGGTTTTGTGCATTTTTATCGAATTCCAATTTCAATCCAAATGCAGCTTGACAAATGCTGAAGAAAAATTACTAAAGAAATGCATCATTCACCATTTTCTAACATAATAAAACAAAAATAATTATCTGAATAAATGCATGTTACGCTATATAACTGATTGAGGCGCAATGACTGAGTGGTTAAGGTGCTCAACTACAATCCTCAACGTCATGGATTCGCATATTGCTCGTTCTCACACTGGAAGGTCACCTCCAGTTCACCCAGCTGTAAAACGGGCACCTGACCATCGGGTTAGGGCAGTCAAAGGCGGTGAGGCTGGCCACCTTACTCTCTTGTGTACCGCTGGCTATGAAACTGACGTGCCTTAAACTGCATCAGCCTGATGAGCCATTGGCTTGGAGGACCTTTGATTTCACTACATAATTGCTTAAATAAGTGTACAGATGCAGCATATACTCCTGGTTAGCAAATTTAGTACAATGTTCATTATAAATCAACATCTTAATGGTTACACACATTAATGAGAATGAACCGCTCTTCAGGAAAATAACCAAATGTTAAGTGATAAAAATCAAATTTAAATCAAGGTTTCTTGCTTGGTTCTTGCTGGTTTAAATCATGATTAATCCCATTCTGGGCTTCTATTTTCCAGCAATTTACTAAATTCTTACTTTTTAAATTCCTCAAACGGTTTTTAAAAGCTGTTTTTGCTACTATTTCATTGATTTATTTCCACACTGTGAATCATTATACCAGCTCAGAACATCAAGTTTTAAATACCTACATTAGCTTAACTTTTTTATCCTTAGCTTGATTTTCATCCAACTGTATTCTGTAAAGTTTTAGTTCAACGCTTACTCTAACAAACCAACACTGTTTTTTAGTCTAAGAGTAATTGTAAAAGTAATGATACTCACAGCTACTTTGTAAACAACATATTTCCATCATTCCAGTGTTCCAGATATTGAGAGAGTACATCCAAGGGTAACAGTAAAAAGTGATGAATTCCAAGCATTGCAATGACAGGTCCAGCAGCATGCAGCAGAACACAAAGGAAGGGGAGGAAAAATATAAAGTTACTTACATTTGATCAACAATCATTTTAATAGTCTACAGAATTGCTTATAATTTGATTTTAAAAACCCAGATGTTTATTCCTTCATAGTACAGACTATACTAAATCTGTACAACCATAATTTGGCTTCCTGGAGCCTATGATTATGATGTAGGCTTAGTCCAGGATCACATAATACTTTTTCCCACATGACCAATACCTCTTTCAGTGAACAGGATAGATGGGCTCTTCAAATTTGTTTCTCATTCAATGTGCGACCCAAGCCTTTTTAGCAAACACCATCCAAACCATGGATACAACATTATTAATTTCCCCATGATCTTTTCTGTGGTACTCTGACTAGTATCCAAGTGCTATACAAACAATATCTTCACAAAATCCCTGAACGATGAATTGATACCACGGCATTTTACAGTGGGAGAACAGAGGCATAGTGATTAAGGCCAAAATCATCAAAAGTGCCCATTACTTTTGAGTTCCCAATTTAAGATACCTATGGCCTGATTTTTCAGAATACTTAGTATTTTTATTATATTTCTTATGTTCAATGAACAGCTCCAATTAACTCCATCTGCAGTTTGTGCACTCAGCACTTCTGTAAATGTGGCCCCAGGTGTCTTGAATTAGGTGCCCAGAAAATGAAGAACAGAATTAGTGGCCACAAGTGAAAACTCTGGCAAGTGTCCTAACTAGCATCACATAGCAACTCTGTGGCAGAGGCACAAATAGAATCCATTTCTTCAGGATGTCATTTAAGTACCTAGACCACAAGAGCATCCTTTCTCTTCCTGCCATTCCTTGCCCTGCCCACAGCACACCTCTGCAACAAATGAGGTAGGAGCCCTACAGACAACACCTTTATTCACTACAAAAGCCTAAATTAAATCATGCTCAGTGCACCAGTCATGCCAGTCACTGTATGAGGTTTGATCATATAATTAAAGACTATCAGAATACACATTTACATGGAGGCCAAACTGAAGCTGCATGAGCAACCACAATTCTGGTATTCCCTAACCTTTGAGGACTTGGCTTGGCAACTAATTTTTTTTTTTAAATGTAGTTTTTATATTTCTTCATTTTTAAAAAAATAAAGTAGGGAAAAACCACACCTATCATGTTGAACCATACTGACCCCCACATGAATTAAGCAGCAGGTTTGGGACTACTTGAACTAAATGAGTAACTGGTAACACCCTTCAAGTGAGCCAGTGACTAGAGGGGGATGAGACACTTTGCTAGTGGCTTTCCCAGACAGACACCTGCTGACATGACGAACCTGGATTCAACTGCACTTTCTGGAGGGAAGTATTCTTTACTGGTTATATACTCTTTTGTACCATCCCTCAAGCCTGTCTGTACCTCTCTGCTCCTATCCACCCACTGCCAGTTGTGTTTCAGCCACCCCACCCGCCTGCTCACACACAATTCATTCATGGTCAGCTGCTTCCTCTTCCACGCAGCCTGGGGACCAGCAGCAGGAGCAAAGAAGAAAGTCTCCCTTGCTCTCAGTTCTGCTGCCTGGTACCACAATGGTCCTCATACCTCCCAGCTGCTAAAAGGAGAAACTGCAGACAAAGTCCTGCTCACCTCCTGCAGCCCCAAGACAGAGCATACTGCGCCACTCTGTAGGTGTTAGTAAATGCAGTCTGACTGACACACAGCAGCTGTTTGGAGAAGTAGCATGCTCAGTACTGAGAATCTTTTGAGACTAACTGCCAGTCTCTAACACATCTCCATTGAGCATTGTGAACTTCATATTTTTCAGAGGCTTGGAACTTGCATGTAGGCCTTCATGGGATTAGCAAAAGAAACATCCTTAGCACCCGGGTTACCCCCAATGCCCTTGCCAAAATGTGGAAGAACTTTAAAAAAAAAAAAAAAAAAGTCTTATTCTGTCACTAATGTGGGCAAAAAAATTTCCTTGGCTTTAGTCTAAGAAATGGCTGTACTGTACCATTTTTACTGAAATTTTCCCAAAAAGTTCAGCCTGAGTCAGACACCTATCATGGAAAATTCAGCCCAAACAGTTGACATTTGGCATAGTTATAAGCAGCTGAAAGCAGGGTTTGAAAATAGCATTAGGAAACCTTATGCACATTTGGGAACATTTTATAGAATGTAATGTGCCAAATTGGTAACTTACTCTTGTAAGAAATCCAGATAAATGGAATGCAGGCTTTTCTTTGTACAAAGATTGTTTTGAAAAAAACCTTGTAGTTTGGCACTTTAAGAAACTGCACTTGCTGTTATCTATTTTTCCCCCAGTAAAGAAGTTTAAACTGTTCCCCCCAGAACCCTATCCCACATTCAGTTTATTTGCCTCTACGTTTTAACTCAGCTGGCTACAGGCCCAAGATGCTGTGAATAGGGTCAATAAGTAGAATTTCTAGTTTTACATTAAAAGTGACTTCTGCTGGCATGCTATGTTAGGTTAAATCAATAAACCACAATTGAAACAAGTAGTTGGTTAACTTATGGTATATTTAAAGAGTTACAATTTTTATAGTGTTCAAAGATTTTGGTGGACCCCTGAAGTCTCCCACACTTGCTAGAATCTCAAGGTTTCATTGGGGATTAAGTTTTTGACACAAGTCAAAACACCTCTGAAGATTACTGATAAAGAGTTTTTACTCTAAAGTTTGTTAAAATTTACCTAAACATTAAAAACTAGAAAAATATACTGCTGTTAATAGGGTGTATAATACTATTTCTTCCTGTCACTATTATCCTACACTCCCTGAGACATCCCAGAAGCAAAATGACCAGGTAAATACTTGCACACATGCTCTACAACTGGCAATTTCTGTTATAGTGATATTAGGTATGGAGTACTCGAATGGGGTCATTTAATACTCAGGTGTATAACAAGCCTGTGCAAGGCCCTAGCACTTGCTTTTAGGCAGCATTATCAATCTTGTTTTTATGAGAACTACAAATATTGGCCAAATTTACATAACAAAACTCACCCTGAACAAGTGTATAGCAGAAATAGCATAAAAAGGGAAAACAATTTATTCTGTTTTATCAAACTACGTTTATCCAAAACTTCTGCAAACAGGAAGAATTTTTCCTTTCAATATTCAGAGTTGAAGGTAGAAACATCTGCTAAGTCAATCATGAATAACTTATGAACAGAGTAGCAAAGGTTTAGCACTCACAGAAAGGAAAGCAGTATAGTTACTCTCACCAGTGGGAGTCAGCTGCAGCCAGCAGAAATAAGGTTTTTAAGAAAGTAGGATAATTTGCCCTTAAAAAAGGAAAATTTAAGGCTCTATCCACACGAGAAAATTAAGTTAACTTTTCCACCTGAACTGATTGAAAGCACCTCTGAAGAGAGCAACAACTGCAGCTTCCTACTGAAATTTCTACAGTATGCCCTGAGTCCAGCTGACAGTCTCAAACCTACACATCTCATGCACTGTCAACTCAACTGTCATCTATGCTCAGTTAGATTTGGAAGGAGAGATGGAAACCAGGAAGCTGTGAGGAGCATAGCGACTCAATGCTGCTCCTCTTGCTGCAATGCCAAACAGTGATCATCCATGGGTATTGCTCACCAATACTGATAAACCAGCTGTCGTTTGTCAAAATAAATTAATGAAAGGAAACCAAGTTGGAACAGAAGTTTCTCTCTTTATTAGAAGTGGACAAATTGAGTTTGGTACAAAATTGCTCATTGAAGCAATATTCAACAGCTTTAAAAAAGATCAAACCCCTCCAAATATTTCATGCACGTCTTAGAGACTCCTGTTCTCGTGTTGTGTCTTCCACCCTTGTACACACGCAGACAAGTGAATGTTACAAGAACACCTCTCTGGGAAGAGACAGAAGAATAATTTAAAGATTAAGATTCTAGAACAAATCATTTTACTTCCTTCTCCATAAAAAGAGTCAAAATATTGAGGTCACAAAAGCAGACTAAAAGAGAACAGAAAAGCAGCAGGATATTGGGAGAGAGCTCAGCACAGAAATAGGGAAGAATATAAGGAGAGTGAGGCAAGGTAGTATGTTGTTTGTCAACATTTAAAACAGCAGCAAGTCCATAAATAATAATTGTATTTCAGATAGTTGATCCAACAGACATTTGCATTTTATTCCTTCTTCCCACCTCTTCGTCTGCCAGAATATCTGCTGTAGGGTGGTCAGGCAACTGCCAGCATTAAGCTGAAGATGCAAAAGCTAGCTAATTATTTTACCCCTAAAATTAACAAAAAAGAAGTCAACTTTAAAATGTCTTTTCACAAGTGACATCTCACATTACTATAACTGAAAGATAAGTTTCTCATGGGTTCAGTTGGTGCATACACACAAGTACAGTCAAATTCAGTTTCTTTAGGTTGTGTGGAACATGTGATTAGAACAAAAACAGATGTGGTGATTTGGGAGCAAACAGTACATGCAAATGCTTTCTACTCCTTTTATGACATCAACTGGATTACAAGCTAACAATCCTTTCAAAAAGAAAAACGTGATTTTTCCCAAATAAGATAGTTTGTCCCAAAGTTCACCTAGGCCGCTTTAAAATATATTTTCCATATCTACACAAGGTGAGTAGAAAAATATTTTCCCCTCGGAATATGCAGTTTGATTAATTCATCCTTTATAGCAGGTGTCACCAGATGGTGTTAGTACCTTACAAATTCTTACGACTGTAAGCAAGTTTTAGTCTTGGACGAGTATGTAACTGTCTCTTGCAAATTTCTAGGAAGAGCTGTGGCAAGCAGTAAGAGTGTTTTCCACCTTAAACTCTCTAATTAGAGAGAATTCTTGAGGAAGAGAAGCTCGCTAGAAGCCAGGCAATGGTGTTCGAGTCAAAAGGGAGGAATTGCATGCATGATGCTTGTGAACGCTGCTGTTCCAAGACTGTATGCTAGTGTAAAAAACCCAAACTTCACTGACAATATACCCAGACTCCATGTTGCGTATTTCTCTTCCGACTGGAAGTCACCATACAAGGCCCTGACATCTACTACAGCTCAGCAGAGGAGCAATATCTTTCTTAAAAATATTTCTGTACTCTGTAGCCTCTCTAAAGGCTTTATCCATTAAAATAAAGACCAAATGTTTCAAACATAGGCACAACTGACATATTGGCAGACCTTCAAATTCCTTCTGCAAACATTTAACTCTGGGAGAAGCTATGTTAGAGAGTTCAGCCCACTTACTCTTGGAACATTATTTTGCTTTTGATATTTAAAGTAGTCCTAATTTTCTTTTCTATAATTTTAAGAATGGGTCATTTTTATACTTGCTGTAAACATGATGAATTCTCATTTTAGATCACTGAAGATGGAAGAGCTCTTTAAAGAAGTCTATTTATTCTGCCCCTCTCCCCCATGTTTTGGGCACCAGTAGTTCCCAAAGTTGAACACTCCTATTTCTTTATCTTTCCTCTTATTTTCCCCATACCAGTTCTGGGTGCTTTTAACATTATGGCTTATACGAACTAATCCTACCTGAGTTTAACTAAGAAACTCTGTTTGAGGCAGCTGTGTTTCCAGCAACCCCTATTCTTCACTATGTACAACACATTTTAGATACTAAAGCTAAAGCCAAAAATCACAACCTTCTGAACATTTAGTTTTTACTTTTAAATATTGCTTTAAAAAACTGTTTCCATTAGAATATCTATGTGTCAGAATCTATTAGTAAAAAAATGCTTCGTTACATGTCAATTGGATTAGCAGCATTTAGGAAGTTTCTACATTTTACTGGAAAGAACTCTAGATTACGACTGGAAGCAATCCCCTTAACATCTGAAGACTTCCAGTTTTATCAAAATATTTGGTGGATGTTGTTATTAGAAGAAAGGAGAGATTGTGAATTAGTAATCATTTTAAGAGTGATGTCAATTAAAAACAGCGAAGTTAGGCAATGAATTGGAAAAGTTTGACCCAATGCACTAGAACTATGGTCTGTGGACCACTAATGGTCTCGAGCACAGAGCTGGCTGGTCACATCATGTTGTTACTTCTTGTTTTCAACTGGAGAATTACAATAAGGCAGCTAAATAAGAAATTTTAGTGAACATAACATTTTCAACATAAACAACTGCTGTAGATGTCAAAGACGTTTGCCAATATAAATGGGAGGAAAGTAGTCTACAAGGTTCAACGGATATATAATCCACACAACCCAAACTAGACTAAACTAAACGATAAAATGTACTGTTAGACAATGATTGCAAATGTAGTGATCATACAGCTACATAATTTATGTACAGGAAGCTGCAAACCACTAAAACTTAACCCATTTCTGATGCTGTTCACTCTTGGGCTAAAAATTGACTTCAGTTGCAATTGTTACTACTCCAGATGGTGAGAAAAAAGAATTCATCCAACAGTGTACTGATTACTAGCAGCTCAATTGCTCCAGATGGAAAAGCTGAACAGAGTGAAAGGACTAAAGCTGCAATACTACAAAAAGAACCATTCAGGTAGACCAAAGCATCAGCCTGCCAACTGAGGTTTTCTCTACAGGAACATCACTGCAGTTATTTTCAAAGCTTGCCCAAGACCAACTCATAGTTGTGAACCATTCATTTGGATAATAAAAATTTAAGAACTCTGTAATGACCAAACACACCCAAACATCAGAACAGTCTACTTTAAAGTTAAATAACCAAATAGTAGCATGTACAGATCGCTTACTGAGCCTTTCAGATGTGTAAAGATTTGCTACTTTTAGAATTCTAGCAGAACATCTCAAAAGAACTGTTTACGTGAATAATAAATAAAATCACTAGATACCTAACCCAGTACCTGTAGGTAAATACAAAGACAAAAAAAGGAGGCAGTACACAAGCAAAGTCCTGGGGCAACTCCCTGATCAATAGCCCAGCTCTTTTGCCACTAGCTACTAGGAACTGGGAGAATGCTGGGATTTCTGTTGCTCACTCTCACTTGGGAGTCTCCAGTCATCCTACCACCCTAACTAATAGATGTCAAAGATGAAGATGACTCTTCTTGAGCTGTATGAAAGAAGACAGCTTCCTGTCTCTTCTGAGAAGAGACTGGAACGATTTCTACTATACTCCCTCCTCCAGTGATGACATGTATTGCCTGCCTCTGCTTTATGTATCAGTAACAGCAACTTGAAACTTACAAATTCTTGACACTTTTGCGAATGCCAGAAGATTCTGAATAGTAACAGTGAAACCCAGTACTTGGTACAACTAAAAACAAAAGCCCATCACCAGAACTATTTGCTAGCAACTTAAGACGACGTTCCTTCATTAATGTACAAATTGTTCTTGTAAGGTTTTCCTCAACCATAAATGCAAAGATACATATTTTTAAATTCAAGCTTATATCCGGCAGAGGTTAATTGTGTAGTTTCTCTCATTTTCTAGGGAATAATTCTCACTTGCCTAGGGATAGTAGATTTTTCAAATCCTGATTTCACATTCCTTGGCAAAGCCTCAAAAAGGCAACAAATATAAGTCTTAGTGTTTTTTTCCCTTTGTTTTATTAAAGAATATCTGAATTTAGCTCCTAAATTAGTAAGTGCTATTTGCATTTCCAGAGACAGAAAAATCAAGATGGGTTTCCTAGACCCTTTCCACTTTGGAAATTTCCAGTGTTCCAATTAAAAATTAGTTCTATTTAAGCCTGCATTTAGAGCCCAAATGTTTGGGCCTTAACTCGGAATTCTACCATACCGTAATACTTTAAAAATCAAAAATTAAATATACATTTACAGAATCTTTCATTCCAGAGGCTCTCCAAATGATTTAAGCTTTATCCATCACTGAAAAGCACCAACTTCTGTAGCAGCTATTTAACAGTAGACAAAACTACCCAAAAATTTAGGACAGATCAACTACAACTGCAAGGTGAATTTAGCTAGGCTGAATGTTATCAAACTGCCCAGGATTAATACTCCACTTATGAAAAATGCAGGGGATCTTTAGTAGATGCCAGTTTGTAAGGATCTCAGTTTTATATCTTATTCAAAAAACAGGTTTCAGAGTAGCAGCCGTGTTAGTCTGTATTCGCAAAAAGAAAAGGAGTACTTGTGGCACCTTAGAGACTAACAAATTTATTAGAGCATAAGCTTTCGTGAGCTACAGCTCACTTCATCAGATGCATTTGGTGGAAAAAACAGAGGAGAGATTTATATACACACACACAGAGAACATGAAACAATGGGTTTATCATACACACTGTAAGGAGAGTGATCACTTAAGATAAGCCATCACTAGCAGCAGGGGGGAGAAAGGAGGAAAACCTTCCATGGTGACAAGCAGGTAGGCTAATTCCAGCAGTTAACAAGAATATCAGAGGAACAGTGCCCCTCTGCCATGTACATTGGCCAAACTGGACAGTCTCTACGTAAAAGAATGAATGGACACAAATCAGACGTCAAGAATTATAACATTCAAAAACCAGTTGGAGAACACTTCAATCTCTCTGGTCACTCAATCACAGACCTAAGAGTGGCTATACTTCAACAAAAAAGCTTCAAAAACAGACTCCAACGAGAGACTGCTGAATTGGAATTAATTTGCAAACTGGATACAATTAACTTAGGCTTGAATAGAGACTGGGAATGGATGAGTCATTACACAAAGTAAAACTATTTCCCCATGGTATTTCTCCCTCCCACCCCACCCCCCACTGTTCCTCTGATATTCTTGTTAACTGCTGGAATTAGCCTACCTGCTTGTCACCATGGAAGGTTTTCCTCCTTTCTCCCCCCTGCTGCTAGTGATGGCTTATCTTAAGTGATCACTCTCCTTACAGTGTGTATGATAAACCCATTGTTTCATGTTCTCTGTGTGTGTGTATATAAATCTCTCCTCTGTTTTTTCCACCAAATGCATCCGATGAAGTGAGCTGTAGCTCACGAAAGCTTATGCTCTAATAAATTTGTTAGTCTCTAAGGTGCCACAAGTACTCCTTTTCTTTATTCAAAAAACAGCATCTCCAGTAGCATACTGCCATATCATGCTAGCCCACAGGTTCAGTACTGACAGACTGAAGGAGTGTTACTTGCTTAACCACCAATAGTACTGACTGAAGCTTGTGAGAGTATATTTTGTCTTTCAAAAGTCTTAGGCTATGTATACACTACAGAGCTTACAGTGGTACACCTGTACTGCTGCAGCTGCACCACTGTAAGGTCTCCCATATAGCCACTCTATGCCAACAGGAGAAAGCTCTTCTATCAGCATAATTAAACTATGCCCAAGAAGTGAGAGTAGCTATGTCAGTGGGAAAGCATCTCCCGCCCACAGCACTGTCCACACCAACAGCTCTGTTCAAATCGGTGAAGCTTATGTCGGTCAGGGGGAGTTGGGTATTTTTAAAACGTCTCAGCCAACAAAAGTTTTACCAACAAAAGTGCTAGTGTAGACATAGCCTTAATGTTTAACATTAGAGAGACAAGGTGGGCGAGCTAATATCTTTTATTGACCCAACTACTATTGGTGAGAGACAAGCTTTTGTGCTTACACAGCTCTTCTTCAGGTCTGGGAAACGTACTCAGTGTCACAGATAAATACAAGGTGGAAAAGAAAATTTAGCATAAGTGGTTAACACATACTTCACTCAAGGTGAAGTTAACACCCCTCCAATCAGGGGAGGAAAGGAAGGCAGGGGAAAGCAGCTGGGGGGGGGGAATAGTTAGTGGCTTATAGATTGTTGTAATAAGCTATAAATCCAGTGCCTATTCAATCCATGACGCAGTGTCCAGCGAAGTTATGAATTTAAGCTCCCAAACTTATCTTTTGAAAATGTTGTGCAGGTTCCTTTGAGGATGAGGATCAAATGTGTCAAATATACAGTGATTGTTTTGTGAAAAGCATTAACCTGTGTTTAACACGGTGGAATGAAAGTGAAGTTTTGTGACTACACCAACAGCAAAAACCTCTTTTGCCCAGAGCGTTCTGCCAAGGCAATTCACCACTCTGCTCCTGAGGGACTATGGGTCAAAGACACTCACTCCTGAAATCCCTAGACTGCTACCAATTTTCAGGCTTATTAATGTATAAGAAAGTGTATATATTCAGCAGTGTGGCAACCCAAAATAGCACTTTATTTCACTGTTGCTTATTATATTGCATTCATTTGGCTTAAAGGGGGCCAACTGAACTTCAATTTTTGGTTTTATAATGCCTCCCAAAAAGAGACAAACAGATAAGACCCAAAAAGTCCAGGGACACCTAAGTACTTAACTCATTTGTTGCACTCCAAGTAACAACCTCTCTTAGTAGCTGCAGTTTGTGAGATCACTTTGCAGATGGACCACAAACTCCTAAAGTTGTTTGTTGCAACCCCCAAGTTTCTCTGGATTCCACTGTGGAACCCATTTCTGTAATTATTCAGGATTAGAACTAATGTTAGGTACTTAGGGTGGAATCTCCTAGAGGTTAAGAGTGGAAAAAAATAGAAAACAAATATAGCTGATTTGAAAGTACAGGAAGAGAATACTAAAAGTTTCTGAAAGTCCTTGTAGAAGGACAGAAAGATAGATGCTAGAAGGTCACATTAAATCAAATACTGGTATATTAGGTTTTCTTCTGATGCCCTACAGGGACACATGTTGTTCTCGAATGCTCTTGATAATTGTGACCCTCTCATTACATCAGATATTTTTAATTATTAAAAATGTTTACTTGTGTCTGTATCAACTACTTTTTAAAAAGCTATAAATAAGGAATGACTAGCGAAAGCAGCATGGGGAAAAGGTAATATTTCATACATTTTAAGATCAGAGGTGACTATTAGATCATCTAGTCTGATCTTCTGTATAACAAGCCATAAAATTTCATCATGACTAAAATACTTTCCAAAAAGGCATCCAGTCTTGATTTGACAATTTCAAAATGAAGAATCCACTCTATTGGGAGTTTGTTCCAATAGTTAATCATGCTCAAAAATGTGTGGCTTATTTCTAGTTTGTCTCTCTTTTCCATGTACTGGTTCTCATTATGTCTCTCTCTACCAGACTAGTTTCAGAGTAGCAGCCGTGTTAGTCTGTATTCGCAAAAAGAAAAGGAGTACTTGTGGCACCTTAGAGACTAACAAATTTATTTGAGCATAAGATTTCGTGAGCTACAGCTCACTTCATCGGATGCTTATGCTCTAATAAATTTGTTAGTCTCTAAGGTGCCACAAGTACTCCTTTTCTTTCTACCAGACTGAAGAGCGCTTTAGTACAAAGTATTTTTTCTCCATCAAGGTAGTTAAACACTAATTAAGTGACCTTGATATCTTTGATAAACAGATTGAGCTCCTTGTACTCTGATTGTGGGGCATTTTTTCCAGCCCTTGAATAATTTTTGGCCCTTCCCTGAATGCTCTTCAATTTTTCAACATCCTTTTATAAATGTTGACAGCAAAACTGGATGTAGTATTCCAATATTGGTCTCACCAAAGCACTATACCGAGGTAAAGTCTATCTACGTTTTTCATCTATGCTGAGACAAAGAAGTTAATCATCTTTGATTATTTTTATTGTTTAGATGCAAAACTTTCCCCATCTAGATATAAATCATTGTCCGTTTTAGGACAATATTTTTCAAGACTGGTTGCAATCATCTAAACATTAAACTTTTGCCCTTAACATTGTCACTTTAAGAAACAGTGCCATTTTGCTCAGGAGAAAATTTAGAAAAAGAAACTTATGAGTCACAAACCACTAGGAACCACTAGGAAACAAAGTCAAGTCTGTATTCTCATTCCCTTCCTCCCCCCATGTGAATAAAGTGATTTAAAGAGACTAAAATATGCAGAGTACTGGTCTTTGACAGCACCAAGGGGTTCTGTCAAGCATGTGATCTGAATGTTAGTCTTCCAGTATCCAGGGATCTCAAGCTGATTCTATCAGACTTTCAAATGAGATATAGTAGTGACAGCCAAGAAGAGAATGTGTCAGTATGAAAAAACTGGGCAATGGCGGCACGATAAAAACTATGTTGTACGAAGGGTAATCTGGTTCTAGAATGAAATCAAAGTGCCAGGATGTGAGTCAGAGCAAGGTTCATTCTTTAATATACTACAGACAAACTGGCCACTTTCCTCTTGAAAAGTGCTATTTTCTATGTTTAGCAGCATGGTATCTACATGCTCTATTCTTAGGGCTAGCTAAGAGTACCCTAAACAGCAATTTTTCTCACATCCATACTTGATCAACTCAGTAAAATAGGTTTTGCAAAGCAGTTGCACTTAACTCTGAAAGTGAAGCTACAAAACACAGAAATGAATCCGATGAAGTGAGCTGTAGCTCATGAAAGCTTATGCTCAAATAAATTTGTTAGTCTCTAAGGTGCCACAAGTCCTCCTTTTCTTTTTGCAGATACAGACTAACACGGCTGCTACTCTGAAACCAGAAAAAATTTGATTAGTAATGCAAAAAAATCCCCTACCAAAAAAGCTTCCCCCATCCTGGTACAAGACATTAAAACACTAAAAACAGTACTCTTAAAACTGTGATTAAAACAGGGGTTAAAAAAAATGTACTGATCAACTCACCATTGGCAAATGGTAAGTTCTCCAGGAGAGTTGGAAGAAGAGGAGAGATTACCAAAACTATCAGATTCTACAGAATTTAAGCTTTCATTAAAATTAAGTTTCTAGCCCTTGCCATTGTGAAAAAGCTTCACATCACTTATGCTGACACTCCTCGCCCACAACACCTTTTTGTAGCCATATCTGGCTAGGTATCCACAGACCACTAGGTAAGTACAATTTATACAGTAGGCCACAGCTGAAGACTATTCAAAATTCAATTACTAATTTAAACACTGCTCAGGCAAGCTACTCAAGTCATGACTAAAATACTACTACTTACAGAGAAAACACTTGCAGATAGCTTGTGTTATTCATGAGTGAATAAACCAAATTTCAGAAGTCAGGAACATCAGTAACATGCACATGACTGTGCAGTCTCAATGGGTTAAGTGGACATAAGCCCTATAATAAATTTAAATAAAAAAAAATGTATACCAGAATAACTACAATCCCAATCACATCAAGATACAAGTCTCTCCCTATAGTTAGTTCTGTGAGTAGGCACTTGCAGAAGTGGGCCTTATGATTACAACAAAACTTACTATGTCTATCATCCCATTCAGACCTCACAGGTACAGTAACCATGGATCTGCTACTCCTTTTGAACTAAAGCATCCAATTATTTCTCTACCATTATGACCATATGGTTTACATAACTTCAGTTACTCTATTAATAACCTGCCCAAGCGACAAAGGACAAGTCTGACCACAACCAGAGCAGGTAATAGAAACTATTAACTCAACAGCTGTATGCCAGTTTTAAAGATAAACACACAACTTTTTTCCTACAATGCATGATCCTAACAAAGTTTTCAGATGTATACAATCAAAATCCAAATTCAGGACTACCAGGAAAAAACTACTTGTTTTTCTTTATTTAGAATTTAATGTTTGATGGATGTTTTTGTATACTCTGAAGATGGTCCATTAAAATCATTTAAAGAACACATCTAAAGCACCATTTTAAGTGAGACAAGTTCTAAAAGAAGACAAGTTATTTGGTTTTGTGGGTAAACTGAAGGAAATGCTGTGGTATTTTATCAGAACATAGTTTAGAGTTCTGCTGTGTCCATCTCAGTCCCAAGAGGATGAGCTCCCAGTCTTCTTTTTTACAGTAGCAGATACAAGTCTAACTTTTGTTTTATATTAACGAGCAATATTATGGACAATGCATATTACATGCTTGAACCTTATCACAGAACACCTGCATGTTTACAGTAGCAGTGCATAAATTGAGTAACAAGTTACATGCATCCAAAAATGAAGTTACCTTTGGGGACACCTATATGGGGTGATCAGTTTAAAGTGACCAATCCAAAAATTACTGATCTATTTCAATTTGACCAAAAGACGACAAAATGCCTACAGTTACCCCAATAACAGGATGAGCTAGAAGGTAGTCAATTTGTCTGTTTCAGAGATTATAAAGATTCACTCAGGCAGAGGCAATAGATTGACATTGTCTAAGTGGATGCTGATATTTCAAAGTGAGGTCCTAAAATATCCCATCAACCCCTAAATGCAACATCTGGATGATTCTGTAACCATTATTTTTAGCCACTTTTCAAAGCCTGTATTCACACAGAACTTTCATTTATTGGTGCTGGTTGTTAAAGTGTCTGCTACAAAAATGCAGATAGTATTGCTTTAAGCTAGAAAACAAATGCTGCTCTGCTTTGGATTTCAATGCTATCAGCCCCAATCTACTTATCAATTTTATACTAAAGTGCGATGCAAAAGTGTTACAGGATAAGGAGATGTGGAAAAGTTATTTCAAAAATGCTTAACATAGTACTTCACATATGCACAAAAAGTGCAAAAGACAACTATCCCATTCATTCACTAATACTTTCAGCAAGTAAATGCTGTAAATTCCACCTACATATTTTTAAGGGAGAGGAAGAAGTTCCAAGTTACAGGGAAGTGTTACGTTTCCCTTCTTCCCTAGAATAAAGTACTAGGTCCGCACTTTAAAAAAGCCACCTCACTACCATAACAGTTAATCTAATATGTGGTCTCTCTCAACTGAGAATTTACTGATTTTCTTTAACTTAAATATTATACTCCAGCTAGACTCTAATTCAGGGTTAACTGGGAAGAGAGAGGAAATGTAGGGAGAAAAGGGCTGAATATCAAACAGGCTAAGTTAGGATACCTTAAAATAAATTTAGATTACTTGAACAAGTACTGTCATCTAGGAACAACCTCAGTGATCTAATTGGTGTCTGTTATTCTTATGATAATCCTAGCTTCGTAGCCCTGAGTGAAAAAAAAAATCAGTTTATATAATTCAGCCAACATTCTGGTACTTTAGTACCAATAAGGTATTGTTACACAGATTAAAGAGGTATTAACTACCTTCAGTGAAATGAAGAGGTGTATCCAATTTTCAAAGGTGCTGAATACACATATATACACAGCCAATACTGATATTTAAGGCTTGTTTTTTGTTTTAATTGGACAGGGTTTTCACTAAACACATTAATACAGAGAGCTTAGACTTTTCAATGTACAAAAGCATCTCTCTCCTCTGTGAACTTAACCTTTCAGGTATAAAGCATTACATAATTGAGAACCTATATATCACCGTTTTCAGAGTAGCAGCCGTGTTAACCTGTATTCGCAAAAAGAAAAAGGAGTACTTGTGGCACCTTAGAGACTAACAAATTTATTTGAATATAAGTTTTCGTGAGCTACAGCTCACTTCATCAGATGCATTCAGTGGAAAATACAGTGGGGAGATTTATATACACAAATACACAGAGAACATGAAACAATGGGTTTTATCATACACACTGTAAGGAGAGTGATCACTTAAGATGCGCTATTACCAGCGGGGGAGTGGGGGTGAGGAAGAAAACCTTTTGTGGTGATAATCAAGGTGGGCCATTTCCAGCAGTTGACAAGAACATCTGAGGAACAGTGGGGGGTGGGGGAGGGGGGAATAACATGGGGAAAATAGTTATACTTTGTGTAATGACCCATCCACTCCCACTCTCTATTCAAGCCCAAGTTAATTGTATCCAGTTTGCAAATTAATTTCAATTCAGCAGTCTCTCGTTGGAGTCTGTTTTTGAAGTTTTTTTTGTTGAAGAATAGCCACTCTCAAGTCTGTAATCGAGTGACCAGAGACACCATGGTGCTAAGAAGCGATGGTCACATAAACACCACCCTATATCAGAAACCTACTGACCGCTATGCCTACCTACATGCCTCCAGCTTTCACCCAGATCACACCACACCATCCATTGTCTACAGCCAAGCTCTACGATACAACCACATTTGTTCCAACCCCTCAGAGACAAACACCTACAAGATCTCTATCAAGCGGTCTTACAACTACAATACCCACCTGCTGAAGTGAAGAAATAGATTGACAGAGCCAGAAGAGTACCCAGAAGTCACCTACTACATGACAGGCCCAACAAAGAAAATAACAGAACGCCACTAGCCACCACCTTCAGCCCCCAACTAAAACCTCTCCAACACATCATCAAGGATCTACAACCCATCCTGAAGGACGACCCATCAATCTCACAGATCTTGGGAGACAGGCCAGTCCTTGCTTATAGACCGCCCCCCAGCCTGAAGCAAATACTCACCAGCAACCACACACCACACACCAGAACCACTAACCCAGGAACCTATCCTTGCAACAAAGCCCGTTGCCAACTCTGTCCACATATCTATTCAGGGGACATCATCAGAGGGCCTAATCACATCAGCCACACTATCAGAGGCTCATTCACCTGCGCACCTACCAATGTGATATATGCCATCATGTGCCAGCAATGCCCCTCTGCCATGTACATTGGTCAAACTGGACAGTCTCTACGTAAAAGAATAAGTGGACACAAATCAGACGTCAAGAATTATAACATTCAAAAACCAATTGGAGAACACTTCAATCTCTCTGGTCACTCGATTACAACCTGAGGGTGGCTATCCTTCAACAAAAAAGCTTCAAAAACCGACTCCAACGAGAGACTGCTGAATTGGAATTAATTTGCAAACTGGATACAATTAACTTAGGCTTGAATAGAGACTGGGAGTGGATGGGTCATTACATAAAGTAAAACTATTTCCCCATGTTATTTCCTCCCCCCCATCCCCCACTGTTCCTCAGATGTTCTTGTCCACTGCTGGAAATGGCCCACCTTGATTATCACCACAAAAGGTTTTCTTCCTCACCCCCACTGGTAATAGCTCATCTTAAGTGATCACTCTCCTTACAGTGTGTATGATAAAACCCATTGTTTCATGTTCTCTGTGTGTGTGTGTATATAAATCTCCCCACTGTATTTTCCACTGAATGCATCCGATGAAGTGAGTTGTAGCTCACAAAAGCTTGTGCTCAAATATATTTGTTAGTCTCTAAGGTGCCACAAGTACTCCTTTTCTTTTTATACATCACAGTGTCTCTCATATGGAGATTATAAAGGACAGTAACAAAGAACAAATTTTCAACAAGTATTCTCAGATAAGACATTACTCCCCAAGCCTCTGCTGTGTTATTGTGTCTTCACAAGGAAGCATGCCCAAAGCTACATCCAAAGATATTTAAATGTTACACTTTACATATTTATACCTTACTTTCCTATGGACTGAAGTCCTATTGCAACATAAAGTCACAGTATCTTAAAGTAACTAATACTTCCCCCAAAGTTGCCTATTAAGTTTTGAATATCCTGTCACAACAATTATTTGGTCATCTGTTTTAAAAAGTTAGTTAAGGCTTAGTCCCAAGCTCTTCCGTAGGTTTCCCTTTTAAAAAATTAATAAAATAGACATTGTGTATCTTACATTTATTTAAAAAAAAATCTTTCAAGGGACAAAAAGTACATAGGTGGACTAGTTTTAAATTAATACTGAGCAACTCATTTACTATCACTTCAATTACAACAAAAAATCGAATACATTATGAGACCCAGAAGTCTAACAATACTGCAAGCTCTTTTGGGGTGTGACTGGATAACTCAAGTGAAACTGAGCTCTCATTCACAATACAGGAGTGGGGCTTTGGGGGCGGGGTGGGAAGAAAGAGGTTAAAAACGTGCATACACATCGACTAAGAAAAAGCTTTATAAAACACCCACAACTCACAGTAACTAAGAGGGAAACGTGCTGCAATTTTTCTGGTATCTCACGCTACCAAACACACATTCATCCCCCCCCCCCCCCCCGCCAGCTCTATGATTTCAGTCCCACCCGCTTCTCTCCTGCATATTTCTCCTGCTTTAATTCCTGCTGCAAATTCCTCCCTCCCAAATTTGGGCGCAAACTAGAGGGGAGGGGGGATAAAAAAAAAATCTCTCGAGCATTTCCGATTTTGCACCGGTTTAAAAAAAAATTACAATACAGGAAGTGGGGGGGGGGTTGGAGCCTCTCCGGGGGGGGGCGCAGGCCCACGTTGGGGGGAGTGGGAGGGGGGCTGAAGCCATCCGCTCTGAGGATGCAGCGGGGCGGGGTCCCGCGGCGGGCTGCGCCTGGAGCTCTGGCTGCGAGCGAGGTCTCTGGGGCGGGGTGGCTCCGGCGCCTCGGACGAGAAGGGGGCGGCGGCTGGGCCATGCCCGGCGTTACAGCCTCGCGGGCGGCGGAGAGACCCACCGTCCTCCCTGCCCGTGATGGAGACCCCGAGCCGCCCCCCAGGAAACGCCGCCGCCGCCCCCCGCTCCAACTGTCACAGTCCCGGCTCCGAGCGCAGGGCGGGCCCCGGGCTGGACACTCACCCATGGCGCTGGCGGCGGATCTGCTGCTGCTGTTGACGTTCCTCCACCTCAGCCGCGGCGGCACTGACCGAGCTTCCCCCTCCCCCCACCAGCCAACCCCCAGCTACAGCTACTGCCGCTGCCGCTGCCTCCGCCCCGCCGATTCGTTACCGTCCCCTACGCCGATTCCACAGCGTAGCCACCCTGCACCACGCCGCCCCTACGCACACGAACTAGCGAACAGGCGGATTTCGCTTTCCTCACGCCTCTGCTCGCACGCAGCAGCTTCCGGCCTTGCGGCCGGAAATCCCGGACACTCTCGAGAGATTTGGCTCTTGCCCCGCCCCGTGGACGTGCCCGGGGGCCATTTTGAATCCGGGCAAATGCGGCCGATGAAACGCTGTGCTACTGTATTGTATCGGCGGCGTTGGCTGGGCTCCGCGTCAGGGAGGACATCCCCCTCCCTCCGGACTGAGCCACGGGGATCGCAAAGCATGGCGGGGGGAGCCTTGCCCGAATCAAAGATGGCTGACAAGCAGGGCCGCGCAAGGCGGCTACTCCAACCTTTTCCTCGGGTATTCTGGTAGGGTCGTTACTCTCCACGCCGTGTAGAAGCTAACGAACGATACGTTTTCTAGTCCCTCGCGCCCCCTCCCCCCCCCCACCCAAGCCCCGCAAACTGGCGTCACCGATTGACGGAATTAGCGTAAAAGAGGCCGAGGCCGCGGGAAAGCGCGGGCAGCGGGGAGGAGGCGGGAGGGTGAAGTAGGCGGCTGCCGGGCGGCCCTGGCGGTTCGACGTTGCCGGGACGGGCTCCTCGCGCGGCGGACACACACACCCGCCTTCGCACCCTGCGCTTGCCCTGCCCAGCGCGGACGGGCTCAGGCGGCGGCGGCGGCGGCTGCTGCTGCTGCTGCTGCTGCGCGGGGAGTGTCAAGGAGCGAGCGGCTCCCTCTCTGTGCTGTGTGTGACTTTCTTCAAGGAGATGTGTGGGCCCAGTGGTAATCTCTTGCTCACCCATGCCCGTCCCCTGGCTGGGAGAGAGGCACCGGGACAGTCTGGGGAGACCTTCGCTTTAGTACCAAAGTGCAAACACGCCTGCCTGCCTCCAACCATGTGGCCCAATAACAGGTCATCTGCTCCTGGACACGCCTTGCCCCATACTGTGTATTTTACATTCATGTAGAGCACTTCTTCCACTCTACAAACTCAACATACTGCCCTTCTGGAAAGTAGCTGCTTCTAGGGTGGAGAGCTGCGATCAGATGCACAGCTAGAGCTCCCCACGCTGTGAGGGGTAGGAAGTGGGAACCTTGCCCAAGAACATTTGGGCAAACCCCGAATCTTATGAAAAGTGTCATGAGAAACTAAGTTATTGTCTGGCTATTTTATTTTTTGTCAAAATGACTTTCCTAATTAAGTCCACATGAACTTCTTCAACTGTAATTGTAAATACAAACAAAGGAGATTTGAAAGAATTAAAGGAAGCTGTCCAAGAAGTGGAGGTTTTGGATATTTAATTATCAGTCTTCCTCTGTCAAATCCTGAAGTGTAAATAGTGGCCAACCTTTCCGGCTGTCAGCAAGTATTAATTTGAATCGTGTGTCCCAGCAGTGAATTAAAATATTTAAAAAACAAAGTAAAACAGTTCTTGTATGTGGCAATTTTCAGAAGGAAGATAAAACCTTTGCGGGAGACTCAAGGTGTATTCCATCCGCCCCTTTGGAACTGTTCTGATAATATGTGCTGTTTAGTTCATTCTGGTGCATTCCAAAGACAGTAAACTGGCTCTTCAGAAATATCTTTATGAGTCGGAGGTAAATGCCATCACTTGCAAGGACGGAGTAGCAATATCTGAGAAGAATGAACACCAGTAAAAGCAAGCAAACTAATTCCATCTCTCATTCAAACACTGAGCTCAGAGTTGAGAATATTGCATTTTATATATTTGGGCCAAAAAGCCTTGGAACCTTTCAAAATCATGTCTTTCAGTGCCAATGCTGAAGGCTCGAAGGCCCAGATCCTCAAAGGTATTTAGGCTTGGAACTTCCATTGATTTCATGGAAGTTAGGAACATATGCTGCTTTGAAAATCTGGGCCTAGATGTTTATATGTGGTGTGCAATTGCAAACTATTATATTATTATTGTACCAGGTGGTGTACAAACATGGACTAAAAAGATGGTCTCTGCCCTAAGGAGTTTACAATCTAAGTGCTTTCTTTGTGCTCCACATAATGTTATAGGGGTCTGTGCTTTCCAGTTCTCATCACGTTAATGATCAGTACTCTACTGTAGCGGGGAAAGAGCTAGGAGAAAAGAGGGAATATTCATAGTTTTAACAAGTCTTGTGGTGTTATGTCTGAACACAATTGATTTCCTGCCATTTTGAGGATGATCTTTTAAGTGCAGAACTATTACTGTTGGTACAGAAGGAGCTAGTTTCCTTACAACTAACAGTGATGTGTCAGTATCATACATTGTTGTAGAAGGCATAGGGATACTTATGAGTATTCTCTGATTAGTAGTGTTGTTAGAAGGTATAAATGAGCAATGAGAGAGAGAGACATAGATGAAACATATTGTCTACCCAATTTTATTTCTTTCCTAAACTCTGTATAAAAATACATCTAGTTGGTAGTTAGTTACTTTTATTATGATAATATAGAGAGCAAACACTTCTTGTGAAAGCACTAAAGGCACATACTCTTTAGACTTATATTAGAGAAGATATGCATCACCATTCTTTGTGGTTCTATCCTGCTTTAAGAGCTGGAACAGTTACAATATAATGTGGTTCTGAGATGCCCAAGAGAGAGAGAGACTGTTGTTATCTTTGGCCACCAGGCTGCCCGATATTGTTTACCATAAGTTTGTATCTTTCATTACAGATGAGAAGAAACAATCCTTTTCACTGTAGTTGTTTTGGATGGCAATGTCCATGACATTAAATTATAAGTACATGGCTTTTGTGGTCAATGGAATGCTAAATTAAAAAACACATTTGATAGCTATAATAGTTGTTTATTGCATACACAGTATACACCAACAACTAATTCATAAAAAGTACAACACAGTGGCACAAACAATAAGACAAAACAAGAAAAATAAAACTATTTTTCTCTTGTAAGGGTTTCAAGCTGTTGTACTTCATTTTTCCATGGTCTTTTCAGTAATATCACATTGCATACCATATCTAAAATAGGTAATTTATTGAGAGATATTCTAAAAAGGGAATAAATTGGTTCAGAGTAGGTCTTTTAAGTGAGAAATTGCTTGATAGATTAACTGGTGGAAAAAAAAAATAGTGGAATGGATACACCATCCCGCTCTCTCTGAAATCAAAGGCAAAATTGCCACTGACTTAATCTGAAGCAAGACTGAACCCAATCTCATTAAATCTCATTTGGTTTTTGTGAGAGGTTAATGTCAGGTTCTTAAGGGCTGCAAATAGCAATTTTTTTCTCTTTACAATAATTAGGAGCATAATTAGGAAGATCGGTAAAAAAAAATAGTACATTTTGAGAAAAAAGAACAAAAAATGCTGATGTCTGAGTCATTCTGTATACAATATAATAAATGCTGTAATTTTAATTTTTAGGGCAATTTACTCTTTTTCTCTCAGGGTAAGGACTTTGGCCTGGATCCACAAAGGGACTTAGGCATTGCAACACAGTGTTGTAATGACTAACTCTGTGGATCACAAACAACTCTGTGATCCACAAAACTTGAGTTAGGCTCATAGGCTCCATAAACAATGAATGAGGAAAGACAGGCTACGAAGAATGTGATCAACAAAGCCAGTATGCTGGGGGGGAGCCACATAAGCATGGGCAGCGGGTGAAGCTTCCCCTGCGGGAGGCTAGCTCACAGCCCCGCCTCTTCTGCCTGCAGCCCCACCCACACTCCACTCCTGCTCTGCCACAGGTCCCACCCCCACTGCAGCTTGGCCCTCACCTCTCTCAGCCCACCTCCCTCTGAAGCTCAGAGTGTTCCTCCTCTCTTCCCTCCCTCCCCCACGAGGCCCTCACCGCCTGCCACTCCCTGTGTCCCTCCTCTTCTCCACCCCCACAAGGCCTTCACCACCCACCACTCCTGGAATTCCTCCATCTCCCCTCCCCTGTGAGGACCCTGTCACTTGTGCTCTCCATGTCCCTCCTCTCCTCCACTTCCGTCTCCCACTGCTCACTGCATCCCTCTTCTCCACACACTCCCTTCCTCCATGAGGCCTGCATGGGAAAGCAGGGACACGGGGAAGGGGGGGCCTCATGGGGTAGGGAGTGAAGGAGAGGAGGGACGTAGCAGGTGGGGGGCACCTCACTGGAAGAGGTTGGAAAAGAGGAAGGATACGGGGAGGGGGCGTGGAGAAGAGGAGGAACACAGTGAACGGCAGGGACCACCAGAGAGGGAGGGTGGAGTGGAGGAGAGGAGGGACTCAGCCAGGCAGTGATGGATGGTGGGGACCTCAGGGAAGGGGTGGAGTAGGGTTGGGAAAAGGCAGAGCGCAGGCAGGGCCACTATGGCCCAGGCATCTGTATCTGCCACCTATTCACATATGGGAGAGATTGACAAAAGGCGTGTCCTAAACCCTGCCCCTCTCCAGGAGATAGGTATTTGAGTCAAGGCAGGAGGGAGGCCGCTCTCTCTGCTTGGGAACCGTAGTGGGGAACCCCTCTCCTGGAGTTAGGCACTTCAGTCATTTCTTGTGAGGTAGGAGACCTATGGTCCAGTCCGTCTGCTCCAATGACTCTTAATTATTTAATCCAAAAAGGAACAGCTGCAGCCTGAGAGATTGAAGGAGCCTCATCTCAGAATATCCCACAAGCTTGTGGGAAGTGAACTCTCCTGAAAACTGGGGAATCCTTGTTCAAATCCTTTCTCTCCCTGTGGCTGAAGGGGGATTTGGATGTGGGTCTCCCACATCCCAAGTGAGTGCTCTAACCCCTGGCTTAAAAGTTATAAGGTGGGCAATGGCATCACCAATTCCTCCTCTAGTGGCTGTTTTGTGTGGAGGGAGGCAGGTGCCTAATTCATTCCCACAAGAAACACCTTTGGTACCTAACCCATCTGACTCCATATGGCAGGTTCCCAGTTGTGGATCGCTAAGCAGAGATAGACACCTCCCTACTGCCCAGACTTAGTCACTTAGTATATGAGAGGGATGGGGTTTAGGACGTGCCCCATTCATTGGTCTTTCCCTTGGCTAGTTTAGGCAGCTCCCCACCTAGAATTCTGGCTTTTGTGGATCATATTCTAAGGCGCCTATGTCTTCCCATTCATCGTATAGGAACTTAAGTGCCTAATTCAGGTTTTGTGGATTTCAGGGTTGTTCCTATGATTTCTAGTTATGTGCTGCAATGCTCAGTGTTGCAACACCTTTGTGGATCTGGCCTAAGTACCTTTGTGGATCTGGGCCTTCACTACTACACTACTAGAATTTGGAAAAATTAACTTGGGAAGGAAATTTCAAGGCTGTCCAGATTCTGTATAAATTGATTAATTTAAAGAAAAACTGCAATTTGTTTCTAAAGTGACCAGCTCCTCTTGCTAGGAGCTGGGTTGAGAATGCTCAGCACCTAAATAGGAGGCACTCTGTCCTCCTTCAAATCCCTCCTTAAACCTCTCATTTGCTGTAATGCCTACAAAAAACATCTTGACAAAAGTTAGGCTACTGGTGTACTGAGACCACAACCTATCATGCTGATCAATATTGTCTCATAGTTTCCTTGCACTTTCCCATCTATTTGTCTGTATACATCTGTTGTCTCTTGTCTTATACAGTAAAAGCTGTGTTATCTGGCACTTTACCAACAGGAAAGCTCTAGAAACTGGCATTTCTGATATCCATTAAAAGTCCAGTTGGTGTGGGGCCGACAGGTTCCATACCTGGCTCCACATGTCTCCCTGAAAGTGGTGACATGTCCCTGCTGTTCCTAGGCAGAGGAACAGCCATGAGGGATCTGTGCACTGCCCCTGCCCTGCTCCGCCACAAGTGCTGGCTCAGCAGCTCCAGTTGGCCACTAACCATGGCCAATGGGAGCTGTGAGGGTGGTGCCTGAAGGTAGAGGCAGTGCGCAGAGCCGCCTGGCTGTGCCTCCGCCTAGGAGCAGCAGGGACATGTTGTTGCTTCCAGGGAGCCACCCGAGGTGAGCACTGCCCGTATCTGGCACCCCAAGTCCCCTCCTACACCCCAACCCCCTGCCCCGAGCTCCCACCCTCACCCAAACTCCCTGCCAGAGCCCACACCCCACACTCCCTTCCACGGCTCAACCCCCAGCCCTGAGCCCCCTCTGTGAGGTGTTGGATTACAGAAACCCCCTGGGGGCTGCCAACTGATGTGCCAAGACTACTTCTGCCCCTGCCTTCCTTGCCAGCTTGGGACTCCAGAACCCTGCCTGGCTGTGCCAGACAGGCTTGCTGTCCACAAACACAGACCCAGGTCTGAACCACGTCCCCTAACAGCTGTAAGCTTAACTAAAAGCAGCTTAAGAAGTGTTCCTGTCTTTAACACTCAGATGCCCAACTCCCAATGGGGTCCAAACCCCAAATAAATCCATTTTACCTTGTATAAAGCTTATACAGGGTAAACGCATAAATTGTTTGCCCTCTATAACACTGATAGATATGCACAGCTGTCTCCCCCCCCCCAGGTATTAATACATACTCTGGGTTAATTAATAAGTAAAAAGTGATTTTATTAAATACAGAAAGTGGTTCCAAGTAATCACAGACAGAAAAAAGTAAATTACCAAGTAAAATAAAATAAAACCTGGAAGTCTATGCCTAATACAGTAAGAAAACTGAATACAGATAAAACCTCACCCTCAGAGGAGTTTCAGTAAGCTTCCTTTTACAGACTAGTCTTCTTCTAGTCTGGGTCCAGCAATCACTCACACCCCCTGCAGTTACTGTCCTTTGGGGTGGAGAGGCTATCTCTTGAGCCAGCTGAAGACTAAATGGAGGGGTCTCCCAGGGGTTTAAATAGACTTTCTCTTGTGGGTGGATACCCTCCCTTCCCCTGTGTAGAATTCCAGCTACAAGATGGAGTTTTGGAGTCACAAGTCCATGTCCATGCATGACTCAGAACTTACAGGGAGCAGCCATGGTTCACATGCTATCTTGAACATCCTCATGTAGATTTCTTATGTGGATTGGAGCCTTCCAAGATCCATTGTCGGTTAAGTGCATTTTGACTGGGCACTTAACTTGCAAATTCCTTTCTAAAGACACTGACCAAATGCCTTACTAAGGCTATTTAAAATCAAACAAGTATACAGTCAATATTCATAACTTAAAATATAACATTGACACATGCATACAAATAGGATGAATATATTCAGTAGGTCATAACCTTTACATAGATATGTTACATGGCATATGTAGCATAAAACATTCCAGTTATGTCATATATACATTAATAAGCATATTTCCATAAAGTCTTATGGGGTGCAACGTCACACCCTCCCACACCCAAACTCTCTCCCTCTTAGTTAACCGGAATTTTTGACTTACTGGCACCCTCCATTCCTCCAGCATGCTGGATAACAAAGCTTTTACTGTACTTAGATTTTAAGCTTTTTGGAGCAGGGACCATCTTTTTGTTCTGCTTCTGTACAGTGCCTAGCACAATGGGGTCCTGATCCATATCTAAGGCTCCTAGATATTGCAGTGTTACAAACAAATGAATCATAATAAGAAAAGGTACTTCAAACCATTCATGATTGGCCACTGGTGCCCAATCCTTCATATCCTGCCTCTAGTAAGTAGTCGTATAGCTTTTCTCTTTCAGTTGATGCTGTTGAGGTCAATAGGGCAGTCATGAAATAGCAAATAAGCTACAAACGCAAAAGCAACAGAGTAAATAAGTATACAGTGTCCTTCATACACTTGCCACTACTGTCCCTGCAGGCTCCTGGCATAGGGTACCGCTCGTAACACTGTTCTAGAAATATGCAAATTAGTTAAGATGGCATATGCTTCTCAGAGCCTTTTTAAAAATCTCACCATGTGTTGTGTTTCCAAAAATATGAATGCAATGCTAAAAACAGTGAGATGCCATATATGTCAACAAATACTTTTAAAATATTGAAAAAATACATTAACACAAGCTTCCATTGAACAATAGCCATTGGAAAAATACAGCATCTCTTGTTTTGTAGTGTTTACTGTATTGTACTGGTATACATCCATTACTTCAATTATCTAAAGAAAGAGGCTTTGATAGATTATGACCCAATGATGCGATTTTTTTGTGAGAGGCGCACGCATGCACTTATTGTCTGGGAGAGGAAAATGCATGCTTTGTGTAGTAGTGGAGAATACATATCAGTAGAATCTAGAAAAGAGTTTAACCCTTGGTCTTGTATCCTTAGAAATAATGTTAACTTTATTAAAAGAGATGAGATATAGCCTTCATGGAAGTAATTCATTACTTTACACTATTTTGCTCCTTGTGAAGGACATGTGGTTTGGGAAATGTGGTAGAATGCTTGTTTTGTAGTAACAATAAACTATTTGTAAAATGCAACTAATACTTACAAAGTGCCAGACACTTTGTTGACTAATAATATGACAAATTCTACACCCCAAGGGGAGTTAGAATCTAAAAAAGGGAGTGAGGGTGTAGAAGAGTGACAAAAAGCAATGTGATTGAGATTTGGAGGGGAGGCACATCTCCTGTAGTTCCAGGTTTGTGTTTGTTTATTTGTTAATCAGTAAATCCCACTCAGGATGGTCAATCTTAAATAAAACCTTAAGAGGCTCTCAGGATACCCAGATATGTAATCATTAATACTCAGTCCTGCAAGTCAATCTGCACATATGAACCCTTATCCCTGCACAGTCTCACAGCCATATGGGTCTTTCCATACTGATTATTTTGCAAGATCAAGGCCTGAGGAGAGTAGAAGCTTAGTGAATAGTTGAATTAGAAAACACTTAGCACCCTGGTAAGGGTGCACTGCATCTTGTAGAATAAAAACAATTAAAATATATACGGATAGATGGCCACTTCTTTATTGTTCAACATTTTTTATTTAAAAAAGAGCCCAGCTTCCCAGAACAAAAAAGGCTTTCTTACATTTTTCTTTTTTTCTGTGCAAATTATAGACCTGTTTAAAAAGAAAAAGTTGTAGAACAAAGTGTGTTAATTATTTACAGTCTCTGACTCTCTCTGCTATTTGTCAGGAGACCGATGTCAATCAGCTCCCAATGCTCTATAGCTACCATGTATCCCTTATAGCAATCATATACAATATAAAAATCGAGAGAGCCACCACATCCTTCATACCATATGTATATATTGTTGTAGGCTTGTTCAACAGAAATCTAGGTTTATTTTAATCCAACCTTGCTACTGTTGAAGTCAGTGGGAGTGTTGCATTTGGTTTCAGTGGGAGCACTATCTCTCATTCTGTAGTCACCTTTGCTTATTATTAGAAAATATCTGCACAAAAGTTGGTCTGCATTTACTTAGAACACAGTGAATAGCTAAATACATGAATCTGGTATGCAAAAAGTAAATCATTACACTTGAATTAAATTAGAAAAACTATAGGTACATAACACATGGAAGAACATATTAGAAAATTAAACATTTATCAAACAGGAGATTGAAATCTACATTCAGATTAATTCTCTGTATTCATACTGTGGATTGCAATGCTTTGACTACTATTCTGCATAAGAAAAATAACATTTAGTAATATTGCCGTGATGACTGAGCACTATTTGAAATAGAAACACAATTTAAAAGGAAAGGAGTACTTGTGACACCTTAGAGACTAACAAATTTATTTGAGCATAAGCTTTCATGACTCCAGCTCACTTCATCGGATGCATGCAGTGGAAAATACAGTGAGGAGATTTTATATACACAGAGAACATGAAACAATGGGTGTTACCATACACACTGTAACGAGAGTGATTACCTGCAGGAGAGGAAAAAAAACCTTTTCTAGTGATAATCAACGTAGGCCATTTCCAGCAGTTGACAAGAACATGTGAGGAACAGTGGGATAGGGGGGAATAGTTTTACTTTGTGTAATGACACATCTGCTCCCAGTTTCTATTCAAGCCTAATGTAATGGTGTCCACTTTGCAAATTAATTCCAATTCAGCAGTCTCTCATTGGAGTCTGTTTTTGAAGCTTTTTTGTTGAAGAATTGCCACTTTTAGGTCTATAATCGAGTGACAAGAGAGATTGAAGTGTTCTCCGACTGGTTTTTGAATGTTATAATTCTTGACCTCTGATTTGCGTCCATTTATTCTTTTACGTAGAGACTGTCCAGTTTGACCAATGTACATGGCAGAGGGGCATTGCTGGCACATGATGGCATATATCACATTGGTAGGTGTGCAGGTGAACGAACCTCTGATAGTGTACCTGATGTGATTAGGCCCTATGATGGTGTTTCCTGAATAGATATGTGGACAGAGTTGGCAACAGGCTTTGTTGCAAGGATAGGCTCCTGGGTTAGTGGTTTTGTTGTGTGGTGTGTGGTTGCTGGTGAGGATTTGCTTCAGGTTGGGGGGCTGTCTGTAAGCAAGGACTGGCCTGTCTCCCAAGATCTGTGAGAGTGATGGATCATCCTTCAGGATAGATTGTACATCCTTGATGATGCGCTGGAGAGGTTTTCGTTGGGGGCTGAAGGTGATGGCAAGTGGCGTTCTGTTATTTTCTTTGTTGGGCCTGTCCTATAGTAGGTGACTTCTGGGTACTCTTCTGGCTCTGTCAATCTGTTTCTTCACTTAGCAGGTGGGTACTGTAGTTGTAAGACCGCTTGATAGAGATCTTGTAGGTGTTTGTCTCTGTCTGAGGGGTTGGAACAAATGCGGTTGTATCGTAGAGCTTGGCTGTAGACAATGGATTGTGTGGTATGGTCTGGATGAAAGCTGGAGGCATGTAGGTAAGTATAGTGGTGAGTAGGTTTCCGATATAGGGTGGTGTTTATGTGACCATCGCTTATTAGCACCATAGTGTCCAGGAAGTGGATCTCTTGTGTGGATTGGTCCAGGCTGAGATTGATGGTGGGATGGAAATTGTTGAAATCATGGTGGAATTCCTCAAGGGCTTCTTTTCCATGGGTCCAGATGATGAAGATGTCATCAATGTAGCGCAAGCAGAGTAGGGGCATTAGGGGACGAGAGCTGAGGAAGCGTCGTTCTAAGTCAGCCGTAAAAATGTTGGCATACTGTGGGACCATGCGGTACCCATAGCAGTGCCGCTGATTTGAAGGTATACATTGTCCCCAAATGTGAAATAGTTATGGGTGAGGACAAAGTCACAAAGTTCAGCCACCAGGTTTGCCGTGACATTATCGGGGATACTGTTCCTGACGGCTTGTAGTCCATCTTTGTGTGGAATGTTGGGGTAAATGGCTTCTACATCCATAGTGGCTAGGATGGTGTTTTCAGGAAGATCACCGATGGATTGTAGTTTCCTCAGGAAGTCAGTGGTGTCTCGAAGATAGCTAGGAGTGCTGGTAGCATAGGGCCTGAGGAGGGAGTCTACATAGCCAGACAGTCCTGCTGTCAGGGTACCAATGCCTGAGATGATGGGGCACTAAACCAGGATTTCCAGGTTAATGGATCTTGGGTAGCAGATAGAATACCCCAGGTCAGGGTTCTAGGGGTATGTCTGTGCGGATTTGTTCCTGTGCTTTTTCAGGGAGTTTCTTGAGCAGTTGGTGTAGTTTCTTTTGGTAACCCTCAGTGGGATCAGAGGGTAATGACTTTTAGAATGTGGTGTTGGAGAGCTGCCTAGCAGCCTATTGTTCATATTCTGATCTCTTCATCATGATGACAGCACCTCCTTTGTCAGCCTTTTTGATTATGATGTCAGAGTTGTTTCTGAGGCTGTGGATGGCATTGTGTTCTGCAGAGCTGAGGTTATGGGGCAAATGCTCAAATAAATTTGTTAGTCTCTAAGCAGCCACAAGTACTCCTTTTCTTTTTGTGGATACAGACTAACACGGCTGCTACTCTGAAACTTAAAAGGAATTAGTTAAACAGACTTTGGAATTCTTGATCTTTTTGATGATTTATCCTACCTATAAACCTGGCATATTTCAAGAGCCAGTTTTCATTGCAGGTTTCAGAGTAGCACCATGTTAGTCTGTATCCACAGCTCACTTCATCGGATGCATGTAGTGGATTAAGTGAGCTGTAGCTCATGAAAGCTCATGCTCAAATAAATTTGTTAGTCTCTAAGGTGCCACAAGTATTCCTTTTCTTTTTGCAGTTTTCATAGCAGATATATCAGAAAAACCCAAGACACCTTCTTAGCCTTCCAAATAAAAATTTTATATATTAACACAAACCTACAGCGTAAGACAGTTTTTGAAGAAATTACATACTCTTTATAGTGACAAGCTTCTGCATCATTTTTTTTTCAACTCCTGTTGAAGTGTAAAGTACATTTTTTGTGTTTTGGTTTCAAAAATGCGTGGTTTTGGTTCATTTTTATTTATATAGTGCTATAAATAAACATGAGCTTTACAAAAGAAGACAGTTTCACATTGTTTTCTCTACTTCTCTGGGTCACAAGGTTGTTATATGTTATTTAGGGGTTAATTGACAACATGGTCTCTCCACACGTGTGATGTTTATATTAAATGTTATACATCCTTGCCAACATTCCATCTTTCAGTAAAACAGTTTGTAATGTGATGCCCAATGTTCTGTGCAAGCTATGTATGAAGCCTGTTATGTTTGGTTATATATTGACAGCATTATTAGTAGCTAACTCAGTACTTTATAAAGTGCTTTAGAATACCTTCATTGTAAAAGCTGCTAAACAACTAAACTAAACTAGTTATTTCCCCAACTAAATAACATGGGGAAATAGTTTTACTTTGTGTAATGACTCATCCATTCCCAGTCTCTATTCAAGCCTAAGTTAATTGTATCCAGTTTGCAAATTAATTCCAATTCAGCAGTCTCTCGTTGGAGTCTGTTTTTGAAGCTGTTTTGTTGAAGGATAGCCACTCTTAGGTCTGTAATCAAGTGACCAGAGAGATTGAAGTGTTCTCCAACTGGTTTTTGAATATTATAATTCTTGACGTCTGATTTAAGCTCTACGATATAACCACATTTGCTCCAACCCCTCAGACAGAGACAAACACCTACAAGATCTCTATCATGCATTCCTATAACTACAATACCCACCTCCTGAAGTGAAGAAACAGATTGACAGAGCCAGAAGAGTACCCAGAAGTCACCTACTACAGGACAGGCCCAACAAAGAAAATAACAGAACGCCACTAGCCATCACCTTCAGCCCCTAACTAAAACCTCTCCAACGCATCATCAAGGATCTACAACCTATCCTGAAGGACGAGCCATCACTCTCACAGATCTTGGGAGACAGGCCAGCCCTTGCTTACAGACAGCCTCCCAATCTGAAGCAAATCCTCACCAGCAACCACACACCACACAACAGAACCACTAACCCAGGAACCTATCCTTGCAACAAAGCCCGTTGCCAACTCTGTCCACATATCTAGTCAGGGGACACCATCAGAGGGCCTAATCACATCAGCCACACTATCAGAGGCTCGTTCACCTGCGCATCTACCAATGTGATATATGCCATCATGTGCCAGCAATGCGCCTCTGCCATGTACATTGGTCAAACTGGACAGTCTCTACGTAAAAGAATAAATGGACACAAATCAGACGTCAAGAATTATAACATTCAAAAACCAGTTGGAGAACACTTCAATCTCTCTGGTCACTCAATTAGAGACCTAAGAGTTGCTATCCTTCAACAAAAAAGCTTCAGAAACAGACTCCAATGAGAGACTGCTGAATTGGAATTAATTTGCAAACTGGATACAATTAACTTAGGCTTGAATAGAGACTGGGAATGGATGAGTCATTACACAAAGTAAAACTATTTCCCCATGTTATTTCTCCCCCCACACCACCGCACCCCCCCCCCCCCCACTGTTCCTCAGATATTCTTGTTAACTGCTGGAAATAGCCTACCTTGCTTGTCACCATGAAAGGTTTTCCTCCTTTCCCCACCCTGCTGCTGGTGATGGCTTATCTTAAGTCATCACTCTCCTTACAGTGTGTATGATAAACCCATTGTTTCATGTTCTCTGTGTGTGTATATAAATCTCCCCTCTGTTTTTTCCACCAAATGCATCAGATGAAGTGAGCTGTAGCTCACGAAAGCTTATGCTCTAATAAATTGGTTAGTCTCTAAGGTGCCACAAGTACTCCTTTTCTTTTTGCGAATACAGACTAACACGGCTGCTACTCTGAAACCTGTCATAGTTCTACCTGTAATACAAAATTATATTGTTTTATTTGTTGTGATATCTATTAGCTGTTCAAAAAGTTCAATATTGATAATTCCACTTTGAAAGTCAATGAGCTTCCATTTCATATCAAAGTTATTTCTGACTGTTTACAATATTTGTCTATAATATTTAAAATATCTGTAAATATCTCCACTTCAATGAAATCCTCTTGGCAGCAATATACTGGTATATGAATCATAACTACATGCGTAAATAAATGGCTTATGGGATAACTAAATACTGAAGGGAAGCTAAGATGTTTGGTAACAGCAGAAGTTGTTTACTGTGAATGAAAATCAACACCATGAACATTGTTTCTGTTGTGTGATGAACAAGACAAACCATAGTATTAAAAAAATTCTTGTCCTGTGAGTGTTTGAAAATTGGGTGCTGCTGCTTTAGTGGATTTTCTGTGGTTCCTTTTGGAGTGGGACATAGAGTTAATAAATAGGCTTCGTTGCTGGGTGGGAACCATGCTGTTGCTGAGAAGAGGTGGGACAGAATTCATTCCCCTACCAACTGGTGGGTTACACCACAATCCCAGTGTGATTGGGCTGATAGAGTGGCTATGGCCTTTATAAATCCCTATGAAGGATTTTGGACTATTGGAGCTATATGACCAAAGATCGAGTAGCCCACCACAGGCCCCCTATGTGGCAAGTAGATAGAGAAGAAGCCCTCCTATAGGGTCATTATACATGACCTCCACCTTACTTTCCCTGTGAAGGGCCAAAGCAGTGCTTGCACAATGTGGAGGGTCTTTTAAAGGCCCTATATGTGAGTGGATTTTACTTTCAGTAAGGGACTGGTTTGTATAGCAATGGAATTATATGACTGTACTGTCAGTAAAAAATTCTGTGTCATTTGCAAGAGAACAGCATTTGATTTTTCTAGGCTGTGATTGGCTAAAAACCTTTCCATATTATTCGTAATTACCACAGCTATAAAGAAAGTGTCTTTTCAAGTTAATGTCTCTGGCAAATGCATTAGCTACTGATGTCTTGTTGCATAAATGCATGCTGCTGCAAAAATGACAGTTTTTAACATAATGGAGTGTAATCTGTTGTGATAGTAGTGTGTGGCCTCTTACAATGAACATGAAGCTGAGGCTCTACACTTGAATTTTTTTCTGTATCCAAATGCAATACATTCTACAGTGAATTTGAAATTGCGGCCATTCTAAGACTTTATTGAATCACAATGTGTTAAAATCATATCAAACAACAAATTGAAAGCATTTGTT